>NW_026512543.1:0-35089 GCF_027579735.1 Bombina bombina | reverse complement strand
CTATATAACACACACACTGCCCAGTATAACACACACACTGCTCTGTATAACACACACACTGCTCTGTATAAAACACACTGCTCTGTATAACACACACACTGCTCTGTATAACACACACACACACTGCTCTGTATAACACCCACACTGCTCTGTGTAACACAAACCCTGCTTTGTATATAACACACACACTGCCCAGTATAACACACACACTGCTCTGTATAACACACACACTGCTCTGTATAAAACACACTGCTCTGTATAACACACACACTGCTCTGTATAAAACACACTGCTCTGTATAACACACACACTGCTCTGTATAACACACACACTGCCCAGTATAACACACACACTGCTCTGTATAACACACACACTGCTCTGTATAAAACACACTGCTCTGTATAACACACACACTGCTCTGTATAAAACACACTGCTCTGTATAACACACACACACACTGCTCTGTATAACACCCACACTGCTCTGTGTAACACAAACCCTGCTTTGTATATAACACACTGCTCTGTATAACACACACACTGCCCAGTATAACACACACACTGCTCTGTATAACACACACACTGCTCTGTATAACACACACTGCTCTGTATAACACACACACTGCTCTGTATAACACACACACACACTGCTCTGTATAACACACACACTGCTCTGTGTAACACAAACCCTGCTTTGTATATAACACACGCACTGCTCTGTATAACACACACACTGCTCTGTATAACACACACACTGCTCTGTATAACACACACACTGCTCTATATAACACACACACTGCTCTGTATAACACACACACTGCTCTGTATAACACACACACTGCTCTGTATAACACACACACACACTACTATGTATAACACACACACTGCTCTGTGTAACACAAACCCTGCTTTGTATATAACACACGCACTGCTCTGTATAACACACACACTGCTCTGTATAACACACACACTGCTCTATATAACACACACACTGCTCTGTATAACACACACACTGCTCTATATAACACACACACTGCCCAGTATAACACACACACTGCTCTGTATAACACACACACTGCTCTGTATAAAACACACTGCTCTGTATAACACACACACTGCTCTGTATAAAACACACTGCTCTGTATAACACACACACTGCTCTGTATAAAACACACTGCTCTGTATAACACACACACTACTCTGTATAACACACACACTGCTCTGTATAACACACACACTGCTCTGTATAACACACACTGCTCTGTATAACACACACACTGCTCTGTATAACACACACACTGCTCTATATAACACACACACTGCCCAGTATAACACACACACTGCTCTGTATAACACACACACTGCTCTGTATAAAACACACTGCTCTGTATAACACACACACTGCTCTGTATAACACACACACACACTGCTCTGTATAACACACACACTGCTCTGTGTAACACAAACCCTGCTTTGTATATAACACACACACTGCTACCTGTGCACTCTACAGTACTGCTGATGATAATTGTGTCTGTACAGTGTGACATGTCAGTAAATCATCTCTCCCTCATACATAAACTATGCTCAGTGCAAAAGCCACAAAAAAATCCCTTTCTCTCCGTAACTTGCTCTTCTCGCACAAACTTCAGCAGAAATAATGAGCTTTCTGTTTTCTCCTCTAGAAGCGACATTTGCATTCAGCGAAGTAAAAATTCCTTTCCATCCACAGCAGATTCATCTCAATAATGCAGGGAATAAAAACAAGTTAATTCTGTCATTTTGTGTGGGTGCCCTGTCGTCCTCTCAGTGCCAAGGGAAGAGTGACAGCGGGCGTCTAATTAAGCGCACACAACTTTACCATCACTTGGCCTTACCTGGCAATGAAAGGGTGCTGATCCCACAAACTCCACACATTAAATACTTTGCTGATGCACCACAAACAAAACACTAATACATTATAATTTGTCTGATGGAGGCGTTTTGAGTTGAGGTTTAGAATCCTGATGAAGAGGTTGCGAGAGCGCTTCCCAGGTCTCTACTTGCGGCTAATCAATTATTAACAGCACATTAATAACTCAGGTTGGCTATATTAGTGCTAGTGGCTTTCTGGGTTTCAGATTCAAACTTTGCCAGAATTCTGAGAACTCAAAGCCAAGTTTGGGAGAAAGTTTAATATCTGAGAAAATACAAGGCCAGAATCCTGCAGGTTCTTCTCAAAGCTTTTATGTTAGGGACACTAATATCACATATTTATTGATGCCTAATGAAGCAACTTTGCATTATAGTATCATTATTAGTTTTGCCCCTTTTCATGTATTTTAGCTCTGAATATTGTGGATTTATTCATTCTCAGAGCTGATAATGCACCTGCTGATTTATTAAGGCTAACCCTGCAACACACCGGTTCCTAATTGAATTTATCAGATAACAACTGAAAAACAATGCATTGTATACTAACATAATGACTGTGTGTAGTCTTGTCTCCTCCAAAAAGGGCATATGGTGGGTGCAGCAAACAATGGGGTGGGGGGAAACAACACACACTAGGCAAATTTATAATCTTTGCAAAATTTAGTGGCCGAATTATCAAGCTCAGAATGGAGCTTGATGCCCTTGTTTCCGCGCGAGCCTTCAGGCTCGCCGGAAACAGCAGTTATGAAGCAGCCGTCTAAAGACCGCTGCTCCATAACTTGTCCACCTGCTCTGAGGCCGCGGACATTAATCCGCCCGATCCTATATGATCTGGCTGATTGACACCCCTTGCTATCGGCCGCAAATCTGCAGGGGGCGGCATTGCAAAAGCAGTTCACAAGAACTGGTTGTGCAATGATAAATGCCGTCAGTGTATGGTAGCGGACATGATACGCTACATTGTATCATGTCCGCTCGCACTTTAATATATCGGCCCCTAGGTCTTCATGAAGTCTGCATGCTGGACGGAGGTGTAGGTGAGAAAGTAAGTGCGCTGCTAAAATTCCCACAAACGGCTCCTGAAGACGCCTATAGTTCTATTATGTGAGACGATTTTACCTTAGCAAAACATAAGCAGTTCCCAGGCATTGCCGTTGTGTTTATAGTCTGTTTCTAGTGGGTGAGATGTGATGTACCACCAGTAGGAAAGTGATTACTAGATCAGCAGTTAAGCAGGGTCACCCATCACAATTCCATAGTCTAGATATGGAAATAGCGCCAAATAAAAGTCATGTGAAGCCTCTACCCCAGGCCACTAAGACAGTATACTTTAGTGACGAAATTGAGGATATTTCAGAGTCTGCAAGCGAGAGAAGGGCGAGGCAAGCACCCATGTGTGCCCAGAGTGCTTGAATGGAAGGTTCATCAGAGTGTAAATAGAGGGAAGGGGAGAGCTGAACTTCCCCTGCGTGGTACTCCTCTCTTGCATTCAGTTTTCTAGGATAGCGATATGGCGACAACTGGAGACTCAGTATCAGTGGGGTTTAGGGGTTTCACGTCATCTTCAGATGACTCTGGTTCTGAGAATGATAAGGCTTTGGGTTTAGATATCAAAGGGCATAAGCGAATGTGCAGGATGCTTAGATGGTTGACAGATAAAGAGGCTGCTAGGAAAGGGTTGCAAAAGTCATCAGAACCTGTTACCTCTGATATGTCAGCTAGGGCATCCTAACCCCGAACCAGACTCACTGATACACGTGTCCTGCCAACCACAAGGTGGCACTCCACGGTGATACGCACTCCTGGTCCTCATATGATTTGCATGAGCATCTTAAAACTAAGGTGGTTAAGCGCATTCAGGCCGGGAAGTGCGTTAACATCTTCAAACTCTCTGTGGAAGTCTTGAGGCAAAAGGAGAGAGCTGAAAATGGGACTGGGACGAAAAAATTCCAGCGCCCTGATACGTTCCAGGAGTGGAGGAGATGTTTCAGGGTCTACTTTTCTTGCTATTTGGAGAAGAGACCTGATCAGTGTTTGACCACATTAAAATACATGGAAAACATGGAGATTATTGAGGAGAACTACCGCAAAGGAGCCTGGCATTATTACGATGAGGCATTTCGCAGGAAAATGGTAGGTAATCCTCTCCTGGACTTTGGATGTGTGGAGCTCTGGGCCCGTCTATGTCCGGAAAAGGTCCCTGGGACTTCTGCTCCTCCAACTGGTACAGCACAGGCATCCAGCTGGGGTCTGTTAGAGATTCCAGGACAAGCATTGTGTGCTGGGAACTGTGTGTTCCTTTCATCACGTATGCCACAACTGCAGGAAGCCTCACCCAGCCGCAGATTGTGTTTAAAAAATTGAAAAACAGGATAGGGCAGGACCAAGAGGCGTTGCTGCTGGTAAGGGCGGCCACTCTGCTGAAGGTGGCTGTAATTAGACCATGGCTCACTTTGTACCCTGATAAGGGTATGGCGGCCTTGCTGAGGGATGGCCTACAGGAGGGCTTCATCATTCCTGTTCAGGGTAAGGTTACAGGCTCCACAATGCGCAGGAATTTGAAATCTGCATACCAGTTCCCTGATGCACTGAGGGAGAAGTTGGGTAAGGAAGTTTCACTGGGTCATATGGCAGGCCCCTTTAGGAAAAAGCCAATACCGGGGTTGGTTATTTCCCCATTAGGAGTGGTGCCGAAGAAGGATACAGAGAAATTTAGGATGATTCAACACCTTTCCTACCCCAAGGGTAAGTTGGTGAATGATTCCATTGCAGTCGGCTGAGCTGTGCATGGTGCACTATCAGTCCTTCGACAACGCACTAATGGTATTTCAGAAAGCAGGACAAGGTGCCTTGCTGGCAAAGTTAGATGTGGAGTCAGCCTTCCGTTTATTGCCAATTAACCCAACTTCCTTTTACTTAATGGGTTGTTTTTTCCACAGATCCTACATTGTTGATTGTTCTCTCCCTATGGGGTGTTCGATCTCCTGCGCTTACTTTGAGGCCTTCAGCACCTTCTTGCATTGGGCTGTGGCCAAGATGGTGGGGGAAGACCAAATTGATCATTACTTAGATTACTTTTTATTGGTAGGAAGACCTGGTTCCAGGGAATGTGAGCTGCTTCTGCACACCATGAGAATTCTGATGAATAAATTTGGTGTCCGCCTGGCAAAGGAAAAAACTGAAGGCCCATGTACATGTCTTACATTCTTAGGGATTGAAATTGACTCTGTGGTGGAGGAATGCAGACTCCCGGGCGGATAAAATTCAGAAGATGCTGGCAGAGGTTAGAAGAATTGCTTCTTCTGCCTTCTGCACATTGAAAGAGTTACAATCCCTTTTGGGTCTGCTCAACTTCGCGGGGCAAGTTATCCCAATAGGAAGAATTTTCTAAAAAGAATGGAGTGCTTGTTAGCGGGGGTGACTTCCCCAAAGGCAAGGATTGCGGTTAACAAAGACATGAGGGATGATCTCCAGAATTGGGGTCAGTTTCTGAAAGATTTTAATGGGGTTTGCATTTGTATTTGCAAAACCTCAGGTGTCCACACATTCCATCCACTTATTCAGGGATGCTGCAGGATCCTTTGCCTATGGAGCTTACCTAAATGGTAAGTGGAGTGGGTGATGAACTGAGAGACATATCAGTTGTTTTTTGGAGAGACAATATGAGTGTGGTCTTTGCCATCAATATACTCTCCTCATCATCCCCAGCAGTGGTAAGATATCTTCGAATTGTGGTCTTGGGATGCCTTAAGAGGAACATTGAGTTTCAGGCAAGGTATTTCCCTGTGGTTTCTAATATCAAAGCTGATGAGCTTTCCCGTTTTCAATGGGATATTTTTAGGAAGGTTGCGCCTAACGCCGCGACTCATGGTGTTCCCTGTCCTCCTTTCCTTTGGCAGGTGGCACTGGATGGCAATAACTAATACCGCTACTGAAGGCTTTCCTGGCACCTTCCACTTGGAAATCATACATAAGGTATTGGGAAGAATGGGTTTTCTCCTGTGAGGTTCAGGGATTTTCATCCTGTGCAGGTGAGCAAGATTGGTTGTTGCGATGGTTTGCAAAGCTTTGGGGAAGACAGGTAAAAAAAAGGGGGCAGTCACTGTGAGATTAGTGGCAGTATCCTTCTTCTGTAAGTTGTTTACCCTGACGGACTCTTCCAAGACATTTTTGGTTCGCCAAATTCTACGGGGCTGGGTGAGATCGGAGGTACGGCAAAAGGATATACGTGAGCCCATAACCGCTGATAGGTTGCTCCTTTTACTCTAGGTTCTACTTGATGTCTGCTCCTCAGCTTATGGGGTGCAGCTCTTTTCTGCAGCATTTGTTATGGCATTTCACAGGGCCCTTAGAGTGGGAGAGTTAGTACCACATTAAAAAAATGCAAAGGTTGGAGGGGTATTGTGTGAGCATGTAAGATTCGCTGAAAATGGGGTATTGTTATTTATCCCTAGATCCAAAGTGGATCAGGAAAGTAGAGGAGCGTGGTTGTCGCTCCCTACAAACCAGGGATCTTTAAGTTGCCGTTATGCTTTGCTGAGGGCCTTCTCGAACGTGCGTCCAGTGGGTTTTCACAGATTTCTGATTCACCAAGATGGTACCCCTCTAACGAGAATTCAATTCTGTAGGGTCCTAGGATGAGCTGCTGAAAAGGCAGGGTTAAATCCTAATACAATAGCCTCTCATTCATTTAGAGTTAAGGCTGCTACAACAGCGGCTGCTTTAGGCTGGCCGGCTGACCCTGTAAAGGCACTGGGGAGGTGGAAATAAAAAAGGTATCAGCTATATGGGAGACCCCTTTATCCCACTGCTAAGTTAGTACAGTGTGTTTATGTTGTAATGTTTCCCTGTTTTGGTGTGAATTTAACACTTTTTTTTATTTTGCAGGGCCTAGCAGAGGTCCGCTTCGTGTCTGTATAGTGGGGCACTCGTTTGTGCACTGGGCAGCCATCCGAGCGTCAGCGTGACCTGGAGGACAGCAGCTGGACTTTTCTTCCTCTAAAGTGGTGCTTAGATGGTTAGCGAGGAGTGGTCTTTGCTGGGCAGGTTTGCCTGGATTACTGCAGGATGCCATGAGGCGTTGGGAGAAACCTTTGGTCAATTCCTGGACGGGATTTGAGTGCAGTGATCCAGTCTGACCTGCGCAAAGCTTGGATGCCTGATGTGAGAATGGGGTGGTCTAACATCCCCCGATTGACGTGGTGACATATGGCCAACCACAGGGCTGCTTTCCAGGTAAAAAAAAAGCTGAACAAGGATGTTAGAAAGTTGATGTTCGAGTTTAGAGGCTTTGTTGTGGAGCATTACAGCAACTGACCGGAGCCTCTACCGAGGTGACGGTGTGCGTTTGTCTGACCATGGCATGGACCTGTTTATTGAAGGCTTGAGACAGTCCCTACTCCTAATTGTGTGAGTTGTGGGTGGCAGCGAGAGTTGCCCTGGATATGTGGCTGATCTCGTGGCGGTTGGACAGTGTTAGGGGACTGGATGTGACCTAGGTAGAGTGACAGCTACTTCCTGACACGTGCCTGGGGGGTCCGCTGTCTGTGCAATTCGAAGCCGAGAACTCCCTAAGCTATTCTTGCATTAAGCTATGCTCTGCTTACTCTCCTGCATCCCTGGTACTGCCCATCTTGTTAGCATGGGTTACTACACATTAGCTAGTATCTGATTGCCGCCCCCTGGTCCATGTTATTGGTGCTGTTCGTTAGTTCCTTGTGTTGCCACAATAAACATGATCTGCAGGTTTTATAACCAAGAAGTTGTTGTTTCATTATTTCTACCTTAGAAATAAGGTTAAAGTTTACATTAAACATTATTATGTAAATAGTTAAGTTATTATTTAAGTTTACCACAAAGGAGTGTACGGCATTTAATCCCTTATGTAGTCTAGGCAGAATACAGTATGTTTATTTCAGCATCTCTAGGTACCTACCTGTGAGTTTGTAGTCTAGGCAGGAAATAGTTAATTTATTTCAGCAGCTGTAGGTACCTATCTATCGGCTAGATTTAGAGTTCTGCGGCCAAAGGGGTGCGTTAGCTATGCGTGTATTTTTCCCCCCGCACCTTTTAAATACCGCTGGTATTTAGAGTTCACAGAAGGGCTGCGTTAGGCTCCAAAAAGGGAGCGTATAGCATAATTTACCGCCACTGCACCTCTCAATACCAGCGGTGCTTACGGACGCGGCCAGCTTAAAAAATGTGCTTGTGCACGATTCCCCCATAGGAAACAATGGGGCCGTTTGAGCTGAAAAAAAACCTAACACCTGCAAAAAAGCAGCGTTCAGCTCCTAACGCAGCCCCATTGTTTCCTATGGGGAAACACTTCCTAAGTCTGCACCTAACACCCTAACATGTACCCCGAGTCTAAACACCCCTAGCCTTACACTTATTAACCCCTAATCTGCCGCCCCCGCTATCGCTGACCCCTGTATATTATTATTAACCCCTAATCTGCCGCTCCGTACACCGCCGCAACCTACATTATCCCTATGTACCCCTAATCTGCTGCCCCTAACACCGCCGACCCCTATATTATATTTATTAACCCATAATCTGCCGCCCCCAACGTCGCCGCCACCTACCTACATTTATTAACCCCTAATCTGCCGACCGGACCTCACCGCTACTATAATAAAGTTATTAACCCCTAATCTGCCTCACTCCCGCCTCAATAACCCTATAATAAATAGTATTAACCCCTAATCTGCCCTCCCTAACATCGACGACACCTAACTTCAAGTAGTAACCCCTAATCTGCCGACCGGACCTCACCGCTACTCTATTAAATTTATTAACCCCTAAAGCTAAGTCTAACCCTAACACTAACACCCCCTTAAATTAAATATAATTTTTATCTAACGAAATAAATTAACTCTTATTAAATAATTTATTCCTATTTAAAGCTAAATACTTACCTGTAAAATAAACCCTAATATAGCTACAATATAAATAATAATTATATTGCAGCTATTTTAGGATTAATATTTATTTTACAGGCAACTTTGTATTTATTTTAACCAGGTACAATAGCTATTAAATAGTTAAGAACTATTTAATAGCTACCTAGTTAAAATAATTACAAAATTACCTGTAAAATAAATCCTAACCTAAGTTACAATTAAACCTAACACTACACTATCAATAAATGAATTAAATAAAATACCTACAAATATCTACAATTAAACCTAACAATACACTATCAATAAATGAATTAAATAAAATACCTACAAATAAATACAATTAAATAAACTAACTAAAGTACAAAAAATAAAAAAAGAACTAAGTTACAAAAACTAAAAAAATCATTTACAAACATTAGAAAGATTACAACAATTTTAAGCTAATTACACCTACTCTAAGCCCCCTAATAAAATAACAAAGCCCCCCAAAATAAAAAAATGCCCTACCCTATTCTAAAATACAAATAGAAAAGCTCTTTTACCTTACCAGCCCTTAAAAGGGCCTTTTGCGGGGCATGCCCCAAAGAATTCAGCTCTTTTGCCTGTAAAAAAAACATACAATACCCCCCCAACATTACAACCCACCACCCACATACCCCTAATCTAACCCAAACCCCCCTTAAATAAATCTAACACTAAGCCCCTGAAGATCTCCCTACCTTATCTTCACCACGCTGGGTATCACCGATCCGTCCAGAGGAGCCTCCGAAGTCTTCATCCAAGCCCAAGCGGGGGCTGAAGAAGTCCATCATCAGGCTGAAGAGGTCCATCATCGGGCTGAAGTCTTGATCCAAGCGGGCGCATAAGAAGTCCATCATCAGGCTGAAGAAGTCCATCATCAGGCTGAAGTCTTGATCCAAGCGGGCGCTGAAGAAGTCCATCATCAGGCTGAAGAAGTCCATCATCGGGCTGAAGTCTTGATCCAAGCGGGCGCTGAAGAGGTCCATCATCGGGCTGAAGTCTTCTATCAAATGGCATCTTCAATCTTCATCCATCCGGAGCGGAGCCATCTTCTTCCAGCCGACGCGGATCCATCCTCTTCTACCGACGCCTACTCGCCGAATGACGGTTCCTTTAAATGACGTCATCCAAGATGGCGTCCCTCGAATTCCAATTGGCTGATAGGATTCTATCAGCCAATCGGAATTAAGGTAGGAAAATTCTGATTGGCTGATGGAATCAGCCAATCAAATTCAAGTTCAATCCGATTGGTTGATCCAATCAGCCAATCAGATTGAGCTCGCATTCTATTGGCTGTTCCGATCAGGTACCTATTTGTGAGTTTGGAGTCTATGCAGGATACAGTACTTTTATTTCAGCAGCTGTAGGTACCTATCTGTGAGTTTGTAGTTTAGGCAGGGTATAGTACTTTTATTTCAGCGGCTGTAGGTACCTATCTGTGAGTTTGTAGTCTAGACAGGATATAGTATGTTTATTTCAGCAGCTGTAGGTACCTATCTGTGAGTTTGTAGTCTAGGCAGGATATAGTACATTTATTTCAGCAGCTGTAGGTACCTATCTGTGAGTTTGTAGTCTATGCAGGATATAGTACATTTATTTCAGCAGCTGTAGGTACCTACCTGTGAGTTTGTAGTCTAGGCAGGATATAGTACATTTATTTCAATAGCTGTAGGTACCTACCTGTGAGTTTGTAGTCTATGCAGGATATAGTACATTTATTTCAGCAGCTGTAGGTACCTACCTGTGAGTTTGTAGTCTATGCAGGATATAGTACATTTATTTCAGCAGCTGTAGGTACCTACCTGTGAGTTTGTAGTCTAGGCAGGATATAGTACATTTATTTCAGCAGCTGTAGGTACCTACCTGTGAGTATGTAGTCTAGGCAGGAAATAGTACATTTATTTCAGCAGCTGTAGGTACCTACCTGTGAGTTTGTAGTCTATGCAGGATATAGTACTATTATTTAACAAATAAGTTTAGAATGCAGAGTATGCAAAGAGTTTTAAATGGTGTTTCAAAGTAAAATGCTATTGTTCCGTTCAGTTATTACTCCCTGTTTAGGGGACATCAACATTAACCCCTTGCCAACCACAGTAGTCTGAGAAAGCGTTGTTAACAAAAAACTGTAGCTCTCTTGGACAGACAAAGGGTTAAATTGACCCTTTTCACTCTGACATGCATTAGGACAAATGTGATGCTGGTTTCTTGCTTCAGAGATGTGATTGTATCTTTATCTCTTTCCTTAGAGTCTGCAATAAAATACTCTATGGGTCATTAATATATTAATTTATAAAGACTCTTACGATCAATAAAACGCAGTCAATCTGATGCATAAAAGTATTTCTATACTTTACTGCGCAGAGTTAAACGCTCGTTTGAACAGATTTTACAAACATGCCAGCCTTGTCCCGGAGGGGGAAATCTTTTCTCCATTTCAGTCGCGGTTTCACGATTTGCCTGAAGGCTCAGGCTCTACGCGTTTTTGGCCACTGGCAAGAAACAAAGAAAAACAAATCAAAGAGAGTGATAGATGTTTAATAGCCCAGTCTCTAGAACATTAAAATCACTTGAAGAAATTTCACTATTTGCAATTAGTAACTTAAAATGAGTAATATTTTCATAAATGCATCTTTATGGTAAAGGAGAATAAAAATCAAATGTAAGTGCCACATGATTGTTACTTGATTTCAGTGTTAGATATTTAGCTGATAATTATCTAATGAAATGTGTTAACCATAAAAAATGTAACTGACTTAATAAGAAAGAATAATCACTTCATGGAAGGGATTTTGACAACATGGGATAATTGTGTGTTTTATGGAACAATAAGAGTTATATGGAGGGTTATATGGTGCAATAGGAGGAGTTATAGGGAGGGTTATATGGTGCAATAGGAGGAGTTATAGGGAGGGTTATATGGTGCAATAGGAGGAGATATAGGTAGGGTTATATGGTGCACTAGGAGGAGATATAGGTAGGGTTATATGGTGCACTAGGAGGAGTTATAGGGAGGGTTATATGGTGAAATAGGAGTTAAAGGGAGGGTTATATGGTGCAATAGGATGAGTTATAGGGAGGGTTATATGGTGTAATAGGAGGAGTTATAGGGAGGGTTATATGGTGCAATAGGAGGAGTTATAGGGAGGGTTATATGGTGCAATAGGAGGAGTTATAGGGAGGGTTATATGGTACAATAGGAGGAGATATAGGTAGGGTTATATGGTGCACTAGGAGGACTTATATGGAGGGTTATATGGTGCAATAGGAGGAGATATAGGTAGGGTTATATGGTACAATAGGAGGAGATATAGGTAGGGTTATATGGTGCACTAGGAGGAGTTATAGGGAGGGTTATATGGTGAAATAGGAGTTAAAGGGAGGGTTATATGGTGCAATAGGATGAGTTATAGGGAGGGTTATATGGTGTAATAGGAGGAGTTATAGGGAGGGTTATATGGTGCAAAAGAAGGAGTTATAGGGAGGGTTATATTGTGCAATAGGATGTGTTATAGGGAGGGTTATAGGGTGCAATAGCAGGAGTTATAGGGAGGGTTATATGGTTCAGTAGGAGGAGTTATAGGGAGGGTTATATGGTGCAATAGGAGGAGATATAGGTAGGGTTATATGGTGCAATAGGAGGAGTTATAGGGAGGGTTATATGGTGAAATAGGAGTTAAATGGAGGGTTATATGGTGCAATAGGATGAGTTATAGGGAGGGTTATATGGTGCAATAGGAGGAGTTATAGGGAGGGTTATATGGTGCAATAGGAGGAGTTATAGGGAGGGTTATATGGTGCAATAGGAGGTGTTATAGGGAGGATTATATGGTGTAATAGGAGGAGTTATACGGAGGATTATATGGTGTAATAGGAGGAGTTATAGGGAGGGTTATATGGTGCAATAGGAGGAGTTATAGGGAGGAATATATGGTGCAATAGGAGGAGTTTGTGACGAAACCAATCTCGCCACTGTACATTGGAGGGCCTGTTATGGAACATTCTTTGGGCTGGAGGTACATGGGCTTAAGGATACCCAGAGACTGCATGGAAATATGGAATTTTATATGCTGGACACCCCATGTACTTTCATAACTCTGTCTTATGTCTATGTCACCCTGTATCCATAAATACAGGATGGGTACAGGGTGTGAGTGCACCTTTTGGGAGCAATTGTGACTCTATAAAGCAAGTGGGCATAAAAGACTTTATAGCTAATAAGAACTGTTCCTATATTCTGTAATAAGATGTATTCTATGTATGTTTCAGATCTGATTGTGTCCTTGTGTGATTATGTTAACTAGACTGCCCAACATCAGATTGTCTGAGTAAACGTTCTTCCCTAGTTAATTAACTTAATATGTTAATCTGTTTTACCTGTGAATAGACAATTGTTAGAGGTTTGATGCATTGTTCATATGTTTGCTTTACTGTTAAACCAATGCCCTTTGTAACCTGAACCCAGGGTGTATAAATCTGTGTGCTGCCTTCAAATAAAGGAGACATTCTGTTTTAAACCTGAAACTGGCTGGGTTGTGAATTGCTGATTCCCTATGCAGGACATTGTTCATCTGGTATTAACCCTTGGTACACTGTTGGTACCGTAACATTGGTGGCAGCGACGGAATGAACCTTATCGCCCAGAAGAGCAACTACACAAGCCAGTAACCTCAGGAAGAGGGGGATTATTACAATACTGACTAAGATGGAAAAGAGAAAAGTAAATTTTGCAGCTTTTAAAAACTTCCTGGAAACAGAAGGAGAGATTGATGGGTACCTTGCGGATTTTGAGAGGCAATGTGCACTACACAAGGTACCCGCAGAGGACTGGGTCACGATATTATCTGGAAAATTATCCGGCCGGGCCAGAGAGGCTTTTCGGGCCATTCCAGATGAGGAAGTCAGGGATTATAATACTGTAAAAGAGGCTCTGCTCTCCAGGTATGCGGTTACACCGGAGGCATACCGGAGACGGTTCAGAGACACTGTTAAATTAGCTGGAGATTCCTACCTTGAGTGGGCATGTAAGGTGCACCGCACAGCAGCTCACTGGATAGCGGGGTGCCAAGCCATATCTGGGGAAGAGGTGCTGCAGCTATTCCTGTTGGAACATTGCTTCGACAAATTACCCGCAGGAGTTCGAGAGTGGGTTCGGGACCGTAAACCCTCCACCCTGCAGGAAGCGGCTCGCTTGGCAGATGAGTATACGGATGCCCGCAAACTGGACACTGCTACCACTAAGCCCCCTGCTAGAGTGGAGTACAGACCCCCAGTCACCCCAGCAGCTGCCAGTTACCAAACCCCGGCGCACCACTATACCACACGGCCTCCGGCCACGAACTACCCTCAGAGAGCCCTGCGGTGCTACTCACAACCTATTCGGTGCTTTAGATGTAAGCAACTAGGGCACAAAAGACCAGAGTGTCCCCTAAACGCAGCGAACCAAGCGCAGTCCTGGAGAAGACCCGCCGGCGGAATCCCACGTAATCCTCAGCCTGCGGCCCGCTACGTAGAGGCGCAAGAATGCTGGAGCATCCTACATGAGGCAGACCTTGTGCAAGCTGCCCACCGGAATAACCGGCAACTGGTTAAAGTGAATGGGAAGAAGGTCAGTGGTCTACGGGATACTGGTGCTACCATGACCTTGCTTCAAAAGAACTTGGTGTCTGAGAAACAGTACACTGGAGACACTGTGGCTGTGAGGGTAGCAGGGGGCGATGTGTTCAGCCTACCTGTTGCCAGGGTACATTTGGATTGGGGAGTGGGCGCTAGACCTGTGAATGTGGGGGTCAAGAAGGACTTACCTGCTGATGTTCTTCTTGGAAATGACTTGGCCCCCCTTGTTTCTGCCTACGCTCCTATGGGTCCCGCTGATGTTAACTCTGTGACTACCCGTGCCCAGATCCGTGCAGCAGAGACTGACCCACCTGCTGCTAAGCCCCAGGACGCTGAGCTCAGTAAATCTCTATCCGCTATTGATATGTGGAGGTCCCGTTACAATGCGCTGATGAAGGAGAAGAGGAGCGCAGAGGAAAAAGCACGTTTAGAACAGGAATCTCTGCTAGACAAGCTGCACCGACAGACTGCAGAAAACACCAGCTTGAGAGTGGAACATGAAACATTAAAGACAAACTTAGTGACACTGGAGGAGAAGCTGACGCTGGCTCATAGTGAGGTGCAGCAACTCAAGGGCACCCTATGTCAGTATGAAGGGATTGTGGATACCTATAAAGAGCAGGTACAGAAAACTCGTAAAGAAGCTGATGGGATTTTGAAGGACTGTTTGGCCCTGGTCTGGGCACTGAGGAATTTGAACCCTTGTTTGTATGGACAGGAATTCTCTCTCATAACGGGAATACAGATGGATTGTCCCAGCAAACTGACATGCCTACCAGGCGCTCTGGTGGTATATGGCACAGTATATACCCTGGACAGCCGAGCATGACAAACCAGAGGGAGAGGAGTTTGATGGTCCTGTCCCCCAGCAACACGGCTGTTTAGCCAAAGGGGAGACGATTGGTCTCCCCCTCCAGCAGCACAGCTATGTATCCGAAGGGGAGACAGTCGGTCTTCCCCTCCAGCAACCAGGCTCCCACCAGGCTACTTCCATGGTAGTGCTGCCACCCGGGCAGAGTACAGCTGGTCTCTGCCCACCTCGCAACCCACCAATTCAGCGTACCAGTCCCCCACACAGCTGTGGTGAGGCACCTGGACATGGACAAGTTTTCCCCGTACTCAGGTGTAGTAACCATTTATTGTGGGTGGGCTGTACTACTAATTGTGTTTTATGGGTGGGTTGCTGGACTAACCAGGGCACTGACCGGCAGGAGGTCAGATACCCTGTTAGTCTGTTTGGAAAAGGGGAGAGATGTGACGAAACCAATCTCGCCACTGTACATTGGAGGGCCTGTTATGGAACATTCTTTGGGCTGGAGGTACATGGGCTTAAGGATACCCAGAGACTGCATGGAAATATGGAATTTTATATGCTGGACACCCCATGTACTTTCATAACTCTGTCTTATGTCTATGTCACCCTGTATCCATAAATACAGGATGGGTACAGGGTGTGAGTGCACCTTTTGGGAGCAATTGTGACTCTATAAAGCAAGTGGGCATAAAAGACTTTATAGCTAATAAGAACTGTTCCTATATTCTGTAATAAGATGTATTCTATGTATGTTTCAGATCTGATTGTGTCCTTGTGTGATTATGTTAACTAGACTGCCCAACATCAGATTGTCTGAGTAAACGTTCTTCCCTAGTTAATTAACTTAATATGTTAATCTGTTTTACCTGTGAATAGACAATTGTTAGAGGTTTGATGCATTGTTCATATGTTTGCTTTACTGTTAAACCAATGCCCTTTGTAACCTGAACCCAGGGTGTATAAATCTGTGTGCTGCCTTCAAATAAAGGAGACATTCTGTTTTAAACCTGAAACTGGCTGGGTTGTGAATTGCTGATTCCCTATGCAGGATATTGTTCATCTGGTATTAACCCTTGGTACACTGTTGGTACCGTAACAGAGTTATAGGGAGGGTTATATGGTGTAATAGGAGGAGTTATAGGGATAGTCATATGGTGCAATAGGAAGAGTTATAGGGAGGGTTACATGGTGCAATAGGAGGAGCTATAGGGAGAGTTATATGGTGCAATAGGAGGAGTTATAGGGAGGGCTATATGGTGCAATAGGAGGTGTTATATGGTGCAATAGGAGGAGTTATAGGGAGGGTTATGTGGTGCAATAGGAGGAGTTATAGGGAGGGTTATATGGTGCAATAGGAGGAGTTATAGGGGGTTATATGGTGTAATATGAGGAGTTATAGGGAGGGTTATATGGTGCAATAGGAAGAGTAAGAGGGTTATATGGTGTAATAGGAAGAGTTATAGGGAGGGTTATTTGGTGCAATATGAGGAGTTATAGGGAGGGTTATATGGTGCAATAGGAGGAGTTATAGGGGGTTATATGGTGTAATATGATGAGTTATAGGGAGGGTTATGTGGTGCAATAGGAAGAGTAAGAGGGTTATATGGTGTAATAGGAGGAGTTAAAGGGAGGGTTATATGGTGCAATAGGACGAGTTAAAGGGAGGGTTATATGGTGCAATATGAGGAGTTATAGGGAGGGCTATATGGTGCAATAGGAGGAGTTATAGGGAGGGTTATATGGTGCAATAGGAGGAGTTATAGGGGGTTATATGGTGCTATAGGAGGAGTTATAGGGAGGGTTATATGGTGCAATAGGAGGAGTTATAGGGAGGGTTATATGGTGCAATATGAGGAGTTATAGGGAGGGTTATATGGTGCAATGGGAGGAGTTATAGGGAAGGTTATATGGTGCAATAGGAGGAGTTATAGGGAGGGTTATGTGGTGCAATAGGTGGAGTTATAGGGAGGGTTATATGGTGCAATAGGAGGAGTTATAGGGAGGGTTATATGGTGCAATAGGAGGAGTTATAGGGAGGGTTATATGGTGCAATATGAGGAGTTATAGGGAGGCTTATATGGTGCAATAGGAGGAGTTATAGAGAGAGTTATATGGTGCAATAGGAGGTGTAATAGGGAGGGTTATATGGTGCAATAGGAGGAGTTATAGGGAGGGTTATATGGGGAAATAGGAGGAGTTATAATGAGGGTAATATGGTGCAATAGGAGGAGTAATAGGGAGGGTTATATGGTGCAATAGGAGGAGTTATAGGGCGGGTTATATGGTGCAATAGGAGGAGTTATAGGGAGTGTTATATGGTGCTATAGGAGGAGTTATAGGGAGGGTTATATGGTGCAATAGGAGGAGTTATAGGGAGGGTTATATGGTGCAATAGGAGGAGTTATAGGGAGGGTTATATGGTGCTATAGGAGGAGTTATAGGGAGGGTTATATGGTGCAATAGAAGGAGTTATATGAAGGGTTATATGGTGAAATAGGAGGAGATATAGGGAGGGTTATATGGTGCAATAGGAGTTATAGGGAGGGTTATATGGTACAATAGGAGGAGTTATAAGGAGGGTTATATGGTGCAATAGGAGGAGTTATAGGGAGGGTTATATGGTGCAATAGGAGGAGTTATAGAGAGGGTTATATGGTGCAATAAGAGGAGTTATAGGGAGGGTTATATGGTGCAATAGGAGGAGTTATAGGGAAGGTTATATGGTGCAATAGGAGGAGTTATAGGGAGGGTTATATGGTGCAATAGGAGGAGTTATAGGGAGGGTTATATGGTGCTATAGGAGGAGTTATAGGGAGTGTTATATGGTGCTATAGGAGGAGTTATAGGGAGGGTTATATGGTGCAATAGGAGGAGTTATAGGGAGGGTTATATGGTGCAATAGGAGGAGTTATAGGGAGGGTTATATGGTGCAATAGGAGTAGTTATAGGGAAGGTTATATGGTGCAATAGGAGGAATTATAGGGAGTGTTATATAGTGCAATAGGAGGAGTTATAGGGAGTGTTATATGGGGAAATAGGAGGAGTTATAATGAGGGTAATATGGTGCAATAGGAGGAGTTATAAGGAGGGTAATATGGTGCAATAGGTAGATAGTTATAAGGAGGGTAATATGGTACAATAGGTAGATAGTTATAAGGAGGGTAATATGGTACAATAGGTAGATAGTTATAAGGAGGGTAATATGGTACAATAGGTAGATAGTTATAAGGAGGGTAATATGGTACAATAGTTAGATAGTTATAAGGAGGGTAATATGGTACAATAGGTAGATAGTTATAAGGAGGGTAATATAGTACAATAGGTAGATAGTTATAAGGAGGGTAATATGGTACAATAGGTAGATAGTTATAAGGAGGGTAATATGGTACAATAGGTAGATAGTTATAAGGAGGGTAATATGGTGCAATAGGTAGATAGTTATAAGGAGGGTAATATGGTACAATAGGTAGATAGTTATAAGGAGGGTAATATGGTACAATAGGTAGATAGTTATAAGGAGGGTAATATGGTACAATAGGTAGATAGTTATAAGGAGGGTAATATGGTACAATAGGTAGATAGTTATAAGGAGGGTAATATGGTACAATAGGTAGATAGTTATAAGGAGGGTAATATGGTACAATAGGTAGATAGTTATAAGGAGGGTAATATGGTACAATAGGTAGATAGTTATAAGGAGGGTAATATGGTACAATAGGTAGATAGTTATAAGGAGGGTAATATGGTACAATAGGTACATAGTTATAAGGAGGGTAATATGGTACAATAGGTAGATAGTTATAAGGAGGGTAATATGGTCAATAGGTAGATAGTTATAAGGAGGGTAATATGGTACAATAGGTAGATAGTTATAAGGAGGGTAATATGGTACAATAGGTAGATAGTTATAAGGAGGGTAATATGGTACAATAGGTAGATAGTTATAAGGAGGGTAATATGGTACAATAGGTAGATAGTTATAAGGAGGGTAATATGGTACAATAGGTAGATAGTTATAAGGAGGGTAATATGGTACAATAGGTACATAGTTATAAGGAGGGTAATATGGTACAATAGGTAGATAGTTTATAAGGAGGGTAATATGGTACAATAGGTAGATAGTTATAAGGAGGGTAATATGGTACAATAGGTAGATAGTTATAAGGAGGGTAATATGGTACAATAGGTAGATAGTTATAAGGAGGGTAATATGATACAATAGGTAGATAGTTATAAGGAGGGTAATATGGTACAATAGGTAGATAGTTATAAGGAGGGTAATATGGTACAATAGGAGGAGTTATAAGGAGGGTAATATGGTACAATAGGTAGATAGTTATAAGGAGGGTAATATGGTACAATAGGTAGATAGTTATAAGGAGGGTAATATGGTACAATAGGTAGATAGTTATAAGGAGGGTAATATGGTACAATAGGTAGATAGTTATAAGGGAGGGTAATATGGTACAATAGGTAGATAGTTATAAGGAGGGTAATATGGTACAATAGGTAGATAGTTATAAGGAGGGTAATATGGTACAATAGGTAGATAGTTATAAGGAGGGTAATATGGTACAATAGGTAGATAGTTATAAGGAGGGTAATATGGTACAATAGGTAGATAGTTATAAGGAGGGTAATATGGTACAATAGGTAGATAGTTATAAGGAGGGTAATATGGTACAATAGGTAGATAGTTATAAGGAGGGTAATATGGTACAATAGGTAGATAGTTATAAGGAGGGTAATATGGTACAATAGGTAGATAGTTATAAGGAGGGTAATATGGTACAATAGGTAGATAGTTATAAGGAGGGTAATATGGTACAATAGGTAGATAGTTATAAGGAGGGTAATATGGTACAATAGGTAGATAGTTATAAGGAGGGTAATATGGTACAATAGGTAGATAGTTATAAGGAGGGTAATATGGTACAATAGGTAGATAGTTATAAGGAGGGTAATATGGTACAATAGGTAGATAGTTATAAGGAGGGTAATATGGTACAATAGGTAGATAGTTATAAGGAGGGTAATATGGTACAATAGGTAGATAGTTATAAGGAGGGTAATATGGTACAATAGGTAGATAGTTATAAGGAGGGTAATATGGTACAATAGGTAGATAGTTATAAGGAGGGTAATATGGTACAATAGGTAGATAGTTATAAGGAGGGTAATATGGTACAATAGGTAGATAGTTATAAGGAGGGTAATATGGTACAATAGGTAGATAGTTATAAGGAGGGTAATATGGTACAATAGGTAGATAGTTATAAGGAGGGTAATATGGTACAATAGGTAGATAGTTATAAGGAGGGTAATATGGTACAATAGGTAGATAGTTATAAGGAGGGTAATATGGTACAATAGGTAGATAGTTATAAGGAGGGTAATATGGTGCAATAGGTAGATAGTTATAAGGAGGGTAATATGGTACAATAGGTAGATAGTTATAAGGAGGGTAATATGGTACAATAGGTAGATAGTTATAAGGAGGGTAATATGGTACAATAGGTAGATAGTTATAAGGAGGGTAATATGGTACAATAGGTAGATAGTTATAAGGAGGGTAATATGGTGCAATAGGTAGATAGTTATAAGGAGGGTAATATGGTACAATAGGTAGATAGTTATAAGGAGGGTAATATGGTACAATAGGTAGATAGTTATAAGGAGGGTAATATGGTACAATAGGTAGATAGTTATAAGGAGGGTAATATGGTACAATAGGTAGATAGTTATAAGGAGGGTAATATGGTAGCAATAGGTAGATAGTTATAAGGAGGGTAATATGGTACAATAGGTAGACTAGTTATAAGGAGGGTAATATGGTACAATAGGTAGATAGTTATAAGGAGGGTAATATGGTACAATAGGTCGATAGTTATAAGGAGGGTAATATGGTACAATAGGTAGATAGTTATAAGGAGGGTAATATGGTACAATAGGTAGATAGTTATAAGGAGGGTAATATGGTACAATAGGTAGATAGTTATAAGGAGGGTAATATGGTACAATAGGTAGATAGTTATAAGGAGGGTAATATGGTACAATAGGTAGATAGTTATAAGGAGGGTAATATGGTGCAATAGGTAGATAGTTATAATGAGGGTAATATGGTACAATAGGTAGATAGTTATAAGGAGGGTAATATGGTACAATAGGTAGATAGTTATAAGGAGGGTAATATGGTACAATAGGTAGATAGTTATAAGGAGGGTAATATGGTACAATAGGTAGATAGTTATAAGGAGGGTAATATGGTACAATAGGTACATAGTTATAAGGAGGGTAATATGGTACAATAGGTAGATAGTTATAAGGAGGGTAATATAGTGCAATAGGTAGATAGTTATAAGGAGGGTAATATGGTACAATAGGTAGATAGTTATAAGGAGGGTAATATGGTACAATAGGTAGATAGTTATAAGGAAGGTAATATGGTACAATAGGTAGATAGTTATAAGGAGGGTAATATGGTACAATAGGTAGATAGTTATAAGGAGGGTAATATGGTGCAATAGGTACATAGTTATAAGGAGGGTAATATGGTACAATAGGTAGATAGTTATAAGGAGGGTAATATGGTACAATAGTTAGATAGTTATAAGGAGGGTAATATGGTACAATAGGTAGATAGTTATAAGGAGGGTAATATGGTACAATAGGTAGATAGTTATAAGGAGGGTAATATGGTACAATAGGTAGATAGTTATAAGGAGGGTAATATGGTACAATAGGTAGATAGTTATAAGGAGGGTAATATGGTACAATAGTTAGATAGTTATAATGGAGGGTAATATGGTACAATAGGTAGATAGTTATAAGGAGGGTAATATGGTACAATAGGTAGATAGTTATAAGGAGGGTAATATGGTACAATAGGTAGATAGTTATAAGGAGGGTAATATGGTACAATAGGTAGATAGTTATAAGGAGGGTAATATGGTACAATAGGTAGATAGTTATAAGGAGGGTAATATGGTACAATAGGTACATAGTTATAAGGAGGGTAATATGGTACAATAGGTAGATAGTTATAAGGAGGGTAATATGGTACAATAGGTAGATAGTTATAAGGAGGGTAATATGGTACAATAGGTAGATAGTTATAAGGAGAGTAATATGGTACAATAGGTACATAGTTATAAGGAGGGTAATATGGTACAATAGGTAGATAGTTATAAGGAGGGTAATATGGTGCAATAGGTACATAGTTATAAGGAGGGTAATATGGTGCAATAGGAGGAGTTATAAGGAGGGTAATATGGTACAATAGGTAGATAGTTATAAGGAGGGTAATATGGTACAATAGGTAGATAGTTATAAGGAGGGTAATATGGTACAATAGGTAGATAGTTATAAGGAGGGTAATATGGTGCAATAGGTACATAGTTATAAGGAGGGTAATATGGTACAATAGGTAGATAGTTATAAGGAGGGTAATATGGTACAATAGGTAGATAGTTATAAGGAGGGTAATATGGTACAATAGGTAGATAGTTATAAGGAGGGTAATATGGTACAATAGGTAGATAGTTATAAGAAGGGTAATATGGTACAATAGGTAGATAGTTATAAGGAGGGTAATATGGTGCAATAGGTAGATAGTTATAAGGAGGGTAATATTGTACAATAGGTAGATAGTTATAAGGAGGGTAATATGGTACAATAGGTAGATAGTTATAAGGAGGGTAATATAGTGCAATAGGTAGATAGTTATAAGGAGGGTAATATGGTACAATAGGTAGATAGTTATAAGGAGGGTAATATGGTGCAATAGGTACATAGTTATAAGGAGGGTAATATGGTACAATAGGTAGATAGTTATAAGGAGGGTAATATGGTACAATAGGTAGATAGTTATAAGGAGGGTAATATGGTACAATAGGTAGATAGTTATAAGGAGGGTAATATGGTACAATAGGTAGATAGTTATAAGGAGGGTAATATGGTGCAATAGGTAGATAGTTATAAGGAGGGTAATATTGTACAATAGGTAGATAGTTATAAGGAGGGTAATATGGTACAATAGGTAGATAGTTATAAGGAGGGTAATATGGTACAATAGGTAGATAGTTATAAGGAGGGTAATATAGTGCAATAGGTACATAGTTATAAGGAGGGTAATATGGTACAATAGGTAGATAGTTATAAGGAGGGTAATATGGTACAATAGGTAGATAGTTATAAGGAGGGTAATATGGTACAATAGGTAGATAGTTATAAGGAGGGTAATATAGTGCAATAGGTACATAGTTATAAGGAGGGTAATATGGTACAATAGGTAGATAGTTATAAGGAGGGTAATATGGTACAATAGGTAGATAGTTATAAGGAGGGTAATATGGTACAATAGGTAGATAGTTATAAGGAGGGTAATATGGTACAATAGTACATAGTTATAAGGTGGGTAATATGGTACAATAGGTACATAGTTATAATGAGGGTAATATGGTACAATAGGTAGATAGTTATAAGGAGGGTAATATGGTACAATAGGTAGATAGTTATAAGGAGGGTAATATGGTGCAATAGGTAGATAGTTATAAGGAGGGTAATATGGTACAATAGGTAGATAGTTATAAGGAGGGTAATATGGTGCAATAGGTAGATAGTTATAAGGAGGGTAATATGGTACAATAGGTAGATAGTTATAAGGAGGGTAATATGGTACAATAGGTAGATAGTTATAAGGAGGGTAATATGGTACAATAGGTACATAGTTATAAGGTGGGTAATATGGTACAATAGGTACATAGTTATAAGGAGGGTAATATGGTACAATAGGTAGATAGTTATAAGGAGGGTAATATGGTGCAATAGGAGGAGTTATAAGGAGGGTAATATGGTACAATAGGTAGATAGTTATAAGGAGGGTAATATGGTACAATAGGTAGATAGTTATAAGGAGGGTAATATGGTACAATAGGTAGATAGTTATAAGGAGGGTAATATGGTACAATAGGTAGATAGTTATAAGGAGGGTAATATGGTACAATAGGTAGATAGTTATAAGGAGGGTAATATGGTGCAATAGGTAGATAGTTATAAGGAGGGTAATATGGTACAATAGGTAGATAGTTATAAGGAGGATAATATGGTACAATAGGTACATAGTTATAAGGAGGGTAATATGGTACAATAGGTAGATAGTTATAAGGAGGGTAATATGGTACAATAGGTAGATAGTTATAAGGAGGGTAATATGGTACAATAGGTACTATAAGGAGGGTAATATGGTACAATAGGTACAAAGTTATAAGGAGGGTATATGGTACAATAGGTACATAGTTATAAGGAGGGGTAATATGGTACAATAGGTACATAGTTATAAGGAGGGTAATATGGTACAATAGGTAGATAGTTATAAGGAGGGTAATATGGTACAATAGGTAGATAGTTATAAGGAGGGTAATATGGTACAATAGGTACATAGTTATAAGGAGGGTAATATGGTACAATAGGTAGATAGTTATAAGGAGGGTAATATGGTACAATAGGTAGATAGTTATAAGGAGGGTAATATGGTACAATAGGTAGATAGTTATACGGAGGGTAATATGGTACAATAGGTAGATAGTTATAAGGAGGGTAATATGGTACATGTTACGGTACCAACAGTGTACCAAGGTTAATATCAGATGAACAATGTCCTGCATAGGGAATCAGCAATTCACAACCCAGCCAGTTTTCAGGTTTAAAACAGAATGACATTTATTAAAAGGCTATGCCTAGTATTTATGCAGGTCTGACCCCCCCCCCCAGATGGGGGTTGAAAGGCTGTTGTACATTACATGGAGGGAACAAGCCCTTTGACATGATACAATAGAATTATATTACTTAAACACTTCAACCACAAGACACTCTTGGACTGTTACGGTTACCCTTAGTCTCGCTGAGAGATGGACCGCTTAGTAGCCTGGATCCCTATTGCTAAAGAGGGGAGAAGCTGCTTTCCATAGTATTCTATATGAGTCTCGCAAATATAGAATAATCTCCCTTAGCTGCAGTACAGCTAGGATACCCTTCTGCCCACAAAAACGAGTCAACGCTGCGATTGAGGGTCAAACAAGAACTCAGGACTGGGATGCCCAGCCTGCTTTTTATTAAGGTTACATGCACACAGGGCACTCCCAGGGGGAGAGGGGGGGAAGCACAAAATCCCCCATCACACATTTAGATAGAGAGCACTGTCCTTTGACAGGCCACAATAGGATTACAGTACTTAAGATAACAAGTTTACAAGTTCATCTTATCAATTAGCAGTCTGGCTCCAGAGGTGATTAGACAATAGTTTCTAAAAGCTGAAAAAAAAGAGTTAACTCTTTATGAAATGATACTTGTTACGGTTTTCTTGGAGCCCTTCTTAGGCGCTGGCTTGCTGGTTCAGGCATTGCTGCTGGGAAATAAGCTCTTCACAACAAAATAACTAATGCTTCTGTAACAGTGCTCCCTTTCTGTGGAACACTCTGGCAGACACGGTCTGACCCCTTTTCGGGGCAGACTAAGGCTGTCCAGACCACTGGTTATGCGGGGCTGAGGTCGGTTTGTCTGGACAACCCATCGGCGTTGCCATTCTGTTTCCCAGGTCTGTAAGTAATGGTGAAATTGAAGGGTTGCAACGATAAGCTCCAACGTAATAGCCTGCCGTTATCTCCAGAGACCCGGTTCAGCCACACCAACGGGTTATGGTCGGTGACCAGAGTGAACTCCTGACCATATAAATAGGGAGTCAATTTCTTTAATGCCCACACCAAAGCCAAACACTCCTTTTCGACCGCTGCATAGCTGACTTCGCGGGGCAGGAGCTTCCGGCTGATGTAGGCAACTGGATGCTCCCCTCCATCTTCGCCTACTTGGCTGAGGACGGCTCCCAGCCCGAACATGGAAGCATCTGTATGGACGATAAAACGTTTGTTAAGGGCTGGGGCCGCCAAGACAGGAGCGTTAATTAGAGCATTTTTGAGAGCCTGGAAAGCCGTTTCACAGTGGGGAGACCACAGGACCTGTCGAGGTAAGTTCTTTTTGGTCAAGTCAGTCAGGGGTTTGGCAAGTGTGCTGTAGTCTGGTACAAACCGTCTATAGTACCCTGCCGTGCCCAGGAAGGCTAGGACCTGAGTCTTAGTGATGGGGGTGGGCCAATTGGCGACAGCTTCTATTTTGGCCGGCTCTGGTCGCTGCTTTCCACACCCCACCCGGTGACCCAGGTACTGTACCTCGGCCATCCCAAAGTGGCATTTTTCTGGCTTCAGAGTCAGGCCAGCAGCCCGGATCTGATCCAGAACCATTCCCACATGAGCTAAGTGGTCCTCCCAGGACTCACTGTGGATCGCTATGTCGTCCAGGTAGGCGCAAGCAAAACTCTGGAAGCCATCCAGGAGCCTATCCACCAAGCGCTGGAATGTAGCTGGGGCATTCTTCATCCCAAACGGCATTACCCTAAACTGATATAAGCCGAATGGAGTGACGAATGCCGACTTGGGGATAGCCTCCGGGGCCAGGGGAATCTGCCAGTAACCTTTGCAGAGGTCAATAGTGGTCAGGTAATTTCCCCTGGCTATACGATCGAGTAGCTCGTCTACCCTGGGCATAGGGTAAGCGTCCGTCACGGTCTTTTCATTGAGCCTCCGATAGTCTACGCAGAACCGGGTGGTCCCATCTTTCTTGGGCACCAAGACAACTGGGGAGGCCCAGGGACTATCGGAGGGCTCAATTACCCTGAGCTGGAGCATCTCATCGATCTCCTTCTTCATTCCTGTCCTAACTGCTTCGGGGATTCGGTACGGAGCCTGGCGCAAGGGAGCTTGTCCCGGAGTATCTACCTGGTGGGTGGTTAAAGTAGTGTACCCTGGCTTCGGGGAGAAGGTGAGGTGTTTGGACTGGAGGAGTTGGTTGAGCTGCTCCCTTTCAGTGGGGCTAAGTCGGTCCCCTATCTGAACCTGCGCCACTATACCTGTGGGGAGGCTCTTTTCTAATAGGTCTGGAATGGGTAAACTGTCGGGGTCTTCCTGAGGGGAACAACATACGGCCGTCACGTTCTCTGGTCGCTCAAAATATTCCTTGAGCATGTTTACATGGAATGTCTTTCTAAGATTGTTGTCGTGGCAGCTAGCTATCACATAAGTGGTGTCTCCCCTTTTCTCTACGATCTGGTAGGGACCCTGCCAGGACGCCTGCAATTTGTCTGTCTTCACCGGCTTAAGTACTAACACCTTTTGTCCTATGGTGAAGATTCTCTTTCGGGCCCCCCGATCGTACCATACTTTCTGTCTTCTCTGGGCCAACTGGAGATTAGCCCGCACGGATTTGGCTAATTGCTCCATTCGGTCCCTGAGTTCCAGCACGTATGGCACAATTGGGACACCGTCAGCCTCCATCTCTCCCTCCCAGTGCTCCCGGATCAGGTTTAGGGGTCCCCGTACCTTTCTTCCGTAGAGCAACTCGAAGGGAGAGAACCCTGTCGTTTCCTGGGGCACCTCCCGATAAGCAAATAGGAGGTGCGGCAGGAAGCGTTCCCAGTCTCGGTATTCCTGAGTGAACGTCTTGAGCATTTGCTTGAGGGTCCCATTGAACCTCTCACACAGCCCGTTCGTCTGGGGGTGGTATGGGGAGCTCAGGAGGGACTTAATTTTGCAAACCTGCCAGAGTTGTTGGGTCAATTCAGCCGTAAATTGGGTGCCTCGGTCGGATAGGATTTCTTTTGGAAATCCTACCCGGGAGAACACCTGTACTAGTGCATTCGCTACCGTATCCGCTTGTATGTTGGATAGGGCGACAGCCTCTGGGTACCTGGTAGCGTAGTCCACTACGGTAAGAATGTATCGCTTACCGGAGGGACTAGGGGTAGCCAGTGGTCCCACTAGGTCAATAGCAACCCGGCTGAAGGGTTCCTCTACAATGGGCATATTTACTAGCTGGGCTTTAGGGTGATCGCCTCGCCTTCCTACTCGTTGACACACATCGCAGGTGTTACAGTAAGTTCTAACGTCAGCGTGCACCCCTGGCCAAAAGAACGTGTGAGTAATGCGGTGTAGGGTACGGGTAACGGCTAGGTGGCCTGCTAAGGGGATGTCGTGGCCTATTTTGAGGATTTCTTGACGGTATTTGTGGGGCACTACCAGCTGTCGCCTACGCTGTCCCCTTTTCTCTGTCCAGCGGTATAGTTTCCCTTTTTCCCATAAGAATGTTTCGTTATCTGCCCCGCCCCCTCCGGTCTCTGCTCGTTCCCGGTACTTTTGTAAGGTCGGGTCAGTCTTAGACTCTGCCTCGAAAGCATCTGGGGTGTCCCAGGGTATGGGGCCTAACCTGTCAGGCAAGGTCGGGGTAGGTCTTACCTGTGTCTCCCGCACTGGTGAGAGCTCTCGCTCCGTCCGGGCTTGGGCCCGTGTAGTCACTGGGTCCGCCTCGTTGTTGCATACTGGAGCATAGGCAGAAGTCATGGGGCCCAAATCGTTGCCCAGTAGTACTTCGGCAGGTAAATTATCCATTAGGCCCACGTTCACAGCCCCCTTTCCCGCTCCCCAATCAAGATGCACTTTAGCTGTTGGAATTTTGTACACATCCCCCCCCGCCACTCTAACGGCCACAGTCTGTCCGGATCGCTTGTGCTCTGGCACCAAATGACTCTGTACCAGCGTGATAGTAGCCCCTGTGTCTCGCAATCCCTCGGTAGATCGCCCCTCGAGCCATACCCTCTGCCGATGGTGCTGGCGGTTATCTGAGGCAGCATATACAGGGTCTGCCTCGTGAAGCGGCCCCACATATCCCTCCATAGGGGCCTCTTGGTTAACACAGAGGGCCCGGGCCGGACGATAGGACCCAGAGGGGTAATTGTAATTCCTGGGTGTCTGGTGCGTATTAAGGGGGCAGCTAGCCATGAAATGCCCTGGTTGCTTGCATCGGTGGCAAGTCGGTCTGGGACGCTCAGAGCTGTTATTGGGTGGTCCTGAGTGTCGGACGGGCCCTGTGGGCACCGGGACTCGGAATTCAGCACGAGGGGGTGCACGGTAAACCTCTCTGGGTTCGACCCGTGCTGGAGCTCGGTAGTTCATGGGTTCGTGAAGACGGGAGTCATAATGTTCATCGGCCAATTTGGCTGCTTCTTCTAAGGTAGAAGGCCGCCTGTCTCGCAGCCATTCCTTCCCTTGCTGTTCCATGCCATTATAAAAATGTTCTAAGAGAAACAATTGTAAAATTTCCTCCCCAGTCACCGCTTTACTTCCGCTCAGCCAGTGATTTGCCGCTCTCCGCATTCGGTGCGCCCATTCCATATGGGTATCGTTAGGCTTCTTTTCCGTGCCCCGAAACTGTCGGCGATACGTGTCCGGAGTTACAGCGTACCGTCGCAACAGTGTCTCCTTAACTAGCTCATACTGTGTCACTTCCTCAGCACCCAGAGTACGAAAGGCTTCCAGGGCTCGCCCGGATAGTTTCCCAGACAATATCGTGGGCCACTCTCTGTTGGGAATCTGGTGCAGGGCACATTGCCTTTCGAAGTCCGCCAAATATTCATCAATCCCTGTCTCGCTCTCTAGGAAGGGTCGAAATGCCGCATAGGGTATCTTGGGCCTCCCAGCATTTTCGACAGGGATGATTACCTGCGGGGCTTCAGCATTGCGGTGTGCGTTCGCTAGGTTGAGTTCGTGGGCTCGAGTCTCTCGTATATCCTCGTCCGCCTCCGCCATCAACTGCTGTACCAATTCCATGGAGGGGTTCGGCCCGTATAATGAGAGCCTTTCCCGAACAATCCTGGTTTTTTCGTCACTAATCGTGGTCGGTGTTTCCGCCATTGTGAAGCTCTGATCCAGTTCAGTCAATTCTGCGATCAGCTCTCTCCTCGGCCGGTTGCTGGCGTACCCCCCTCTGCTTTCAAGTAAATCTTTTAGGGTTGTACGCTTCAATTTTTCGTAAGCGCTCTCCATCCGTTCTGTACCTCTCCTAGGAAATCCAGGAAAATCCCGCCGCTGCCGCCAAATGTTACGGTTACCCTTAGTCTCGCTGAGAGATGGACCGCTTAGTAGCCTGGATCCCTATTGCTAAAGAGGGGAGAAGCTGCTTTCCATAGTATTCTATATGAGTCTCGCAAATATAGAATAATCTCCTTTAGCTGCAGTACAGCTAGGATACCCTTCTGCCCACAAAAACGAGTCAACGCTGCGATTGAGGGTCAAACAAGAACTCAGGACTGGGATGCCCAGCCTGCTTTTTATTAAGGTTACATGCACACAGGGCACTCCCAGGGGGAGAGGGGGGGAAGCACAAAATCCCCCATCACACATTTAGATAGAGAGCACTGTCCTTTGACAGGCCACAATAGGATTACAGTACTTAAGATAACAAGTTTACAAGTTCATCTTATCAATTAGCAGTCTGGCTCCAGAGGTGATTAGACAATAGTTTCTAAAAGCTGAAAAAAAAGAGTTAACTCTTTATGAAATGATACTTGTTACGGTTTTCTTGGAGCCCTTCTTAGGCGCTGGCTTGCTGGTTCAGGCATTGCTGCTGGGAAATAAGCTCTTCACAACAAAATAACTAATGCTTCTGTAACAGACCTTCTTATCACTTAGGCGTTTTCTCTCTGGAGGTGATCAAACAATAGAATGCTTAGCACTAATTAGATTATAGCTGGAGCCAGCAACTCTGTCTTTAGAAATTAGTTTCTTAGCTAAACACAATTAACTCCTTCAGTCCTGACAGAAGGGTCTGTCACATATCTCCCCCGTTGTGGAACACTCCGGCAGACCCGGCTTGACCCTTTGGCGGGTCAACCTGGGGATGACCGGACTAGGAGGTGGTAGGCATGTCAGTTTGCCAGGACAATCCATCTGTATTCCCGTTATGAGAGAGAATTCCTGTCCATACAAAGAAGGGTTCAACTTCCTCAGTGCCCAGACTAGGGCTAAACAGTCCTTCAAAATCCCATCAGCTTCTTTACGAGTTTTCTGTACCTGCTCTTTATAGGTATCCACAATCCCTTCATACTGACATAGGGTGCCCTTGAGTTGCTGCACCTCACTATGAGCCAGCGTCAGCTTCTCCTCAAGTGTCGCTAAGTTTGTCTTTAAGGTTTCATGTCCCACTCTCAAGCTGGTGTTTTCTGCAGTCTGTCGGTGCAGCTTGTCTAGCAGAGATTCACGTTCTAAACGTGCTTTTTCCTCTGCGCTCCTCTTCTCCTTCATCAGCGCATTGTAACGGGACCTCCACATATCAATAGCGGATAGAGATTTACTGAGCTCAGCGTCCTGGGGCTTAGCAGCAGGGGGGTCAGTCTCTGCTGCACGGATCTGAGCACGGGTAGTCACAGGGTTAACATCAGCGGGACCCATGGGAGCATAGGCAGAAACAAGGGGAGCCAAGTCATTTCCAAGAAGAACATCAGCAGGTAAGTCCTTCTTGACCCCCACATTCACAGGTCTAGCGCCCACTCCCCAATCCAAATGTACCCTGGCAACAGGTAGGCTGAGCACATCGCCCCCTGCTACCCTCACAGCCACAGTGTCTCCAGTGTACTGTTTCTCAGACACCAAGTTCTTTTGAAGCAAGGTCATGGTAGCACCAGTATCCCGTAGACCACTGACCTTCTTCCCATTCACTTTAACCAGTTGCCGGTTATTCCGGTGGGCAGCTTGCACAAGGTCTGCCTCATGTAGGATGCTCCAGCATTCTTGCGCCTCTACGTAGCGGGCCGCAGGCTGAGAGTTACGTGGGATTCCGCCGGCGGGTCTTCTCCAGGACTGTGCTTGGTTCGCTGCATTTAGGGGGCACTCTGGTCTTTTGTGCCCTAGTTGCTTACATCCAAAGCACCAAATAGGCTGTGAGTAGCCCCGTGAATTGAACCGGGCTCTCTGAGGGTAGTTTGTGGCCGGAGGCCGTGTGGTATAGCGGTGCGCCGGGGGTTGGTAACTGGCAGCTGCTGGGGTGACTGGGGGTCTGTACTCCACTCTAGCAGGGGGCTTAGTGGTAGCAGTGTCCAGTTTGCGGGCATCCATATACTCATCTGCCAGGCGAGCAGCTTCATGCAGGGTGGAGGGTTTACGGTCCCGAACCCACTCTCTAACTCCTGCTGATAACTTGTCAAAGCAATGTTCCAACAGGAATAGCTGCAGCACCTCTTCCCCAGATACGGCTTGGCACCCCGCTATCCAGTGAGCTGCTGTGCGGTGCACCTTACATGCCCACTCAACGTAGGAATCACCAGCTAATTTAACAGTGTCTCTGAACCGCCTCCGGTATGCCTCCGGTGTAACCGCATACCTGGAGAGCAGAGCCTCTTTCACAGTATTATAATCCCCAACCTCCTCATCTGGAATGGCCCGAAAAGCCTCACTGGCCCGGCCGGATAATTTTCCGGATAATATCGTGACCCAGTCCTCTGCGGGTACCTTGTGTAGTGCACATTGCCTCTCAAAATCCGCAAGGAACCCATCAATCTCTCCTTCTGTTTCCAGGAAGTTTTTAAAAGCTGCAAAATTTACTTTTCTCTTTTCCACTTGGGCTGCTGCAGCGCTGCTTTGGCGAAGTAGGTTGGCCTCCACAGCTGCTATGACCCGGTCAATAATTTCCGCAGATGGGTTGGGGCCATAATGTGCCAGTCTTATTTTAACCGCCCGATCAAAGCTTGCTTCTTCAGGGGTTCTGTCTGATATGCTGGGCCCATTGGTTCCTTCTGTCCCTGGTACTCTTTCCATCTTAGTCAGTATTGTAATAATCCCCCTCTTCCTGAGGTTACTGGCTTGTGTAGTTGCTCTTCTGGGCGATAAGGTTCATCCCGTCGCTTGCCACCAATTGTTACGGTACCAACAGTGTACCAAGGTTAATATCAGATGAACAATGTCCTGCATAGGGAATCAGCAATTCACAACCCAGCCAGTTTTCAGGTTTAAAACAGAATGACATTTATTAAAAGGCTATGCCTAGTATTTATGCAGGTCTGACCCCCCCCCCAGATGGGGGTTGAAAGGCTGTTGTACATTACATGGAGGGAACAAGCCCTTTGACATGATACAATAGAATTATATTACTTAAACACTTCAACCACAAGACACTCTTGGACCTTCTTATCACTTAGGCGTTTTCTCTCTGGAGGTGATCAAACAATAGAATGCTTAGCACTAATTAGATTATAGCTGGAGCCAGCAACTCTGTCTTTAGAAATTAGTTTCTTAGCTAAACACAATTAACTCCTTCAGTCCTGACAGAAGGGTCTGTCACAGTACAATAGGTAGATAGTTATAAGGAGGGTAATATGGTACAATAGGTAGATAGTTATAAGGAGGGTAATATGGTACAATAGGTAGATAGTTATAAGGAGGGTAATATGGTACAATAGGTACATAGTTATAAGGAGGGTAATATGGTACAATAGGTAGATAGTTATAAGGAGGGTAATATGGTACAATAGGTACATAGTTATAAGGAGGGTAATATGGTACAATAGGTACATAGTTATAAGGAGGGTAATATGGTACAAAAGGTAGATAGTTATAAGGAGGGTAATATGGTACAATAGGTAGATAGTTATACGGAGGGTAATATGGTACAATAGGTAGATAGTTATAAGGAGGGTAATATGGTACAATAGGTAGATAGTTATAAGGAGGGTAATATGGTACAATAGGTAGATAGTTATAAGGAGGGTAATATGGTACAATAGGTAGATAGTTATAAGGAGGGTAATATGGTACAATAGGTAGATAGTTATAAGGAGGGTAATATGGTACAATAGGTAGATAGTTATAAGGAGGGTAATATGGTACAATAGGTACATAGTTATAAGGAGGGTAATATGGTGCAATAGGTAGATAGTTATAAGGAGGGTAATATGGTACAATAGGTAGATAGTTATAAGGAGGGTAATATGGTGCAATAGGTACATAGTTATAAGGAGGGTAATATGGTACAATAGGTAGATAGTTATAAGGAGGGTAATATGGTACAATAGGTAGATAGTTATAAGGAGGGTAATATGGTACAATAGGTAGATAGTTATAAGGAGGGTAATATGGTACAATAGTTAGATAGTTATAATGAGGGTAATATGGTACAATAGGTAGATAGTTATAAGGAGGGTAATATGGTACAATAGGTAGATAGTTATAAGGAGGGTAATATGGTACAATAGTTAGATAGTTATAAGGAGGGTAATATGGTACAATAGGCAGATAGTTATAAGGAGGGTAATATGGTACAATAGGTAGATAGTTATAAGGAGGGTAATATGGTACAATAGGTAGATAGTTAAAAGGAGGGTAATATGGTACAATAGGTAGATAGTTATAAGGAGGGTAATATGGTACAATAGGTAGATAGTTATAAGGAGGGTAATATGTTACAATAGGTAGATAGTTATAAGGAGGGTAATATGGTACAATAGGTAGATAGTTATAAGGAGGGTAATATGGTACAATAGGTAGATAGTTATAAGGAGGGTAATATGGTACAATAGGTAGATAGTTATAAGGAGGGTAATATGGTACAATAGGTAGATAGTTATAAGGAGGGTAATATGGTACAATAGGTAGATAGTTATAAGGAGGGTAATATGGTACAATAGGAGGAGTTATAAGGAGGGTAATATGGTACAATAGGTAGATAGTTATAAGGAGGGTAATATGGTACAATAGGTAGATAGTTATAAGGAGGGTAATATGGTACAATAGGAGGAGTTATAAGGAGGGTAATATGGTACAATAGGTAGATAGTTATAAGGAGGGTAATATGGTACAATAGGTAGATAGTTATAAGGAGGGTAATATGGTACAATAGGTAGATAGTTATAAGGAGGGTAATATGGTACAATAGGTAGATAGTTATAAGGAGGG
>NW_026512542.1:0-50248 GCF_027579735.1 Bombina bombina | reverse complement strand
TTTAGACCTGCCTTAAAAGGACAGGGCGGGCCGTGGACTGGATACACTACAAGAGAAATAAATTTATCAGGTAAGCATAAATTATGTTCTCTCTTGTTAAGTGTATCTAGTCCACGGATCATCCATTACTTGTGGGATACCAATACCAAAGCTAAAGTACACAGATGATGGGAGGGACAAGGCAGGAACTTAAACGGAAGGAACCACTGACTGTAGAACCTTTCTCCCAAAAACAGCCTCCGAAGAAGCAAAAGTATCAAATTTGGAAAATTTGGAAAAGGTATGAAGAGAAGACCAAGTTGCAGCCTTGCAAATCTCCATGCTGTCAGTCTCAGAGAAAGTAGATTCGGATGATTGAAAGGACCTTGTATTAGAAGGTCTTGTCTCAGAGGCAGAGTCCATGGTGGAAAGGATGACATGTCCACTAGGTCTGCATACCAGGTCCTGCGTGGCCACGCAGGCGCTATCAATATCACTGATGCTCTTTCCTGTTTGATTTTGGCAATCAGACGAGGGAGCAGAGGAAACGGTGGAAACACTTAAGCCAGGTTGAAGAACCAAGGCACTGCAAGAGCATCTATCAGTGCCACTTCTGGGTCCCTGGACCCGTAACAAGGAAGCTTGGCGTTCTGGCGAGACGCCATGAGATCCAATTCTGGTTTGCCCCAACGGAGAACCAATTGAGCAAACACCTCCGGATGGAGTTCCCATTCCCCCGGATGAAAAGTCTGACGACTTAGAAAATCCGCCTCCCAGTTCTCTACACCTGGGATATGGATCGCTGACAGGTGGCAAGAGTGAGTCTCTGCCCAGCGAATTATCTTGGAGACTTCTGACATCGCTAGGGAACTCCTGGTTCCCCCTTGATGGTTGATGTAAGCCACAGTCGTTATGTTGTCCGACTGAAATCTGATGAACCTCAGTGTTGCTAGCTGAGGCCAAGCCAGAAGAGCATTGAATATTGCTCTTAACTCCATAATATTTATTGGGAGGAGTTTCTCCTCCTGAGTCCATGAACCCTGAGCCTTCAGGGAGTTCCAGACTGCACTCCAACCTAGAAGGCTGGCATCTGTTGTTACAATTGTCCAATCTGGTCTGCGAAAGGTCATACCCTTGGACAGATGAGCCAGAGATAACCACCAGAGAAGAGAATCTCTGGTTTCCTGATCCAGATTTAGTAGAGGGGACAAATCTGTGTAATCCCCATTCCACTGACTGAGCATGCATAATTGCAGCGGTCTGAGATGCAGGCGCGCGAATGGCACTATGTCCATCGCCGCTACCATTAAGCCGATTACTTCCATGCACTGAGCCACCGTGGGGCGCGGAATGGAGTGAAGAACACGGCAAGCATTTAGAAGTTTTGATAACCTGGACTCCGTCAGGTAAATTTTTATTTCTACAGAATCTATTAGAGTCCCTAGGAAGGAAACCCTTGTGAGAGGAGATAGAGAACTCTCTTCTTCGTTCACTTTCCACCCATGCGACCTCAGGAATGCCAGAACTATCTCTGTATGAGATTTGGCAATTTGAAAGCTTGACGCCTGTATCAGGATGTCGTCCAGGTAAGGAACCACCGCTATGCCTCGCGGTCTTGGGGCTGTAGCCAACCAGAATGGAAGAGCTACAAATTGGTAATGCCTGTCTAGAAAGGCAAACCTCAGGAACTGATGATGATTCTTGTGAATCGGAATGTGAAGGTAGGGATCCTTTAAGTCCACTGTGGTCATGTACTGACCCTCTTGGATCATGGGTAAAATGGTTCGAATAGTTTCCATCATGAATGACAGAACTGAGGAATTTGTTTAGGATCTTTAAATCCAAAATTGGTCTGAAGGTTCCCTCTTTTTTGGGAACAACAAACAGATTTGAATAAAACCCCTGTCCTTGTTCCGTCCGCGGAACTGGATGGATCACTCCCATTACAAGGAGATCTTGTACGCAGCTTAGGAATGCCCCTTTCTTTATCTGGTTTGCAGATAATCTTGAAAGGTGAAATCTCCCTTGTGGAGGAGATAATACACCACTCTCCTCTTACTACATCCATCTTTGTTGAGAGTTGCAAGAGAATGACTGGATATGGCAGTGAGGGGAGGAGCTATATAGCAGCTCTGCTGTGGGTGATCCTCTTGCAACTTCCTGTTGGGAAGGAGAATATCCCACAAGTAATGAATGATCCGTGGACTGGATACACTTAACAAGAGAAATAGCCCCCTCCACCTTAGGGACCGTCTACCACGAGTCCCGCACAGGGTCAGGTATGGGGAACAGGAGGGGGAGCAAAGTGAACACCTGGTCTATCCCACTCCCTAGTAACGATATCCGCAATCCTCTTAGGGACCGGAAACGTATCCGTGTAAACAGGGACCTCTAGGTACTTGTCCATTTTACACAATTTCTCTGGGATCACCAAAGGGTCGCAGTCATCCAGAGTAGCTAATACCTCCCCCTAAGCAAAACGCGGAGGTGTTCTAGTTTAAATTTAAAAGCCAATGTATCTGAATCTGTCTGGGGAGGAACCCTTTCTGAATCAGAGACTTCTCCCTCAGACATCAAATCCCTCGCTCCCACTTCAGAGCGTTGTGAGGGTATATCGGATACGGCTACCAAAGCGTCAGAATGCTCATAATCTGTTCTTAAAAAACGGAGCTATCACGCTTTGCGGGTAACACGGGCAGTTTAGATAAGAAGGCTGTAAGAGAATTATCCATGACTGCCGCTAAGTCTTGTAATGTAAAAGGGTTAGACGCACTAGAGGTACTAGGCGTCGCTTACGCGGGCGTAACTGGTTGTGACACTTGGGGAGAGGCAGACGGGCTACCCTTGTTACCTTAAGTCTGAGAATCATCTTGGGCCACAATCTTAAGTGCAACAATATGAAGTGTATAGATCAGTATAAGTGGGACACATTCTGAGAGGGGGTTCCACCATGGCTTCTAAACACATTTAACAAGGATTTTCCTTAGTGTCAGACATGTTTAATAGACTAGTAATATATACAAGCAGGCTTGGAAATCACTTTAATCAAATAAAAAACACAATTTGAAAAAACGTTACTGTGCCTTTAAGAGATAAAAACAGAATTTATGCTTACCTGATAAATTACTTTCTCCAACGGTGTGTCCGGTCCACGGCGTCATCCTTACTTGTGAGAATATCTCTTCCCCAACAGGAAATGGCAAAGAGTCCCAGCAAAGCTGGCCATATAGTCCCTCCTAGGCTCCGCCCACCCCAGTCATTCGACCGACGGACAGGAGGAAATATATAGGAGAAACCATATGGCACCGTGGTGACTGTAGTTAGAGAAAATAATTCATCAGACCTGATTAAAAAACCAGGGCGGGCCGTGGACCGGACACACCGTTGGAGAAAGTAATTTATCAGGTAAGCATAAATTCTGTTTTCTCCAACATTGGTGTGTCCGGTCCATGGCGTCATCCTTACTTGTGGGAACCAATACCAAAGCTTTAGGACACGGATGAAGGGAGGGAGCAAATCAGGTTACCTAAACGGAAGGCACCACGGCTTGCAAAACCTTTCTCCCAAAAATAGCCTCCGAAGAAGCAAAAGTATCAAATTTGTAAAATTTGGCAAAAGTGTGCAGTGAAGACCAAGTCGCTGCCTTACATATCTGGTCAACAGAAGCCTTGTTCTTGAAGGCCCATGTGGAAGCCACAGCCCTAGTGGAGTGAACTGTGATTCTTTCAGGAGGCTGCCGTCCGGCAGTCTCATAAGCCAATCGGATGATGCTTTTAAGCCAAAAGGAAAGAGGTAGAAGTCACTTTTTGACCTCTCCTTTTACCAGAATAGACAACAAACAAAGAAGATGTTTGTCTGAAATCTTTTGTAGCCTCTAAAAAGAATTTGAGAGCACGGACTACGTCCAAATTGTGTAACAAACGTTCCTTCTTTGAAACTGGATTCGGACATAAAGAAGGTACAACTATCTCCTGGTTAATATTCTTGTTAGAAACAACCTTTGGAAGAAAACCAGGCTTAGTACGCAAAACCACCTTATCTGCATGGAACACCAGATAGGGCGGAGAACACTGCAGAGCAGATAACTCTGAAACTCTTCTAGCAGAAGAAATAGCAACTAAAAACAAAACTTTCCAAGATAGTAACTTAATATCTATGGAATGTAAAGGTTCAAACGGAACCCCTTGAAGAACTGAAAGAACTAGATTTAGACTCCAGGGAGGAGTCAAAGGTCTGTAAACAGGCTTGATTCTAACCAGAGCCTGAACAAATGCTTGAACATCTGGCACAGCTGCCAGTCTTTTGTGTAGTAAGACAGATAAAGCAGAGATCTGTCCCTTTAGAGAACTTGCAGATAATCCTTTCTCCAAACCTTCTTGTAGAAAGGAGAGAATCTTAGGAATTTTTATCTTATTCCATGGGAATCCTTTGGATTCACACTAACAGATATATCTTTTCCATATTTTATGGTAAATCTTTCTAGTTACCGGTTTTCTGGCCTGAACCAGAGTATCTATCACAGAATCTGAAAACCCACGCTTTGATAGAATCAAGCGTTCAATCTCCAAGCCGTCAGCTGGAGGGAGACAAGATTTGGATGTTCGAATGGACCCTGAACAAGAAGGTCCTGTCTCAAAGGTAGCTTCCATGGTGGAACAAAAGACATATTCACCAGGTCTGCATACCAAGTCCTGCGTGGCCACGCAGGAGCTATCAAGATCACCGAGGCCCTCTCCTGTTTGATCCTGGCTACCAGCCTGGGAATGAGAGGAAACGGTGGAAATACATAAGCTAGGTTGAAGGTCCAAGGTGCTACTAGTGCATCTACTAGAGTCGCCTTGGGATCCCTGGATCTGGACCCGTAGCAAGGAACCTTGAAGTTCTGACGAGACGCCATCAGATCCAAGTCTGGAATGCCCCATAATTGAGTTAGTTGGGCAAAGATCTCCGGGTGGAGTTCCCACTCCCCCGGATGGAATGTCCGACGACTCAGATAATCCGCTTCCCAGTTTTCCACACCTGGGATGTGGATCGCAGATAGGTGGCAGGAGTGATCCTCCGCCCATTGAATTATTTTGGTCACTTCTTTCATCGCCAGGGAACTCCTTGTTCCCCCCTGATGATTGATATACGCAACAGTCGTCATGTTGTCTGATTGGAATCTTATGAATCTGGCCTTTGCTAGCTGAGGCCAAGCCCTGAGAGCATTGAAGATCGCTCTTAGTTCCAGAATGTTTATCGGTAGAAGAGACTCTTCCCGAGACCATAGTCCCTGAGCTTTCAGGGATTCCCAGACCGCACCCCAGCCCACTAGACTGGCGTCGGTCATGACAATGACCCACTTTGGTCTGCGGAAGCTCATTCACTGGGATAGATGGTCCAGGGTCAGCCACCAACGAAGTGAATCTCTGGTCTTCTGATCTACTTGAATCATTGGAGACAAGTCTGTATAGTCCCCATTCCACTGTTTGAGCATGCACAGTTGTAATGGTCTTAGATGAATTCGTGCAAAAGGAACTATGTCCATTGCTGCAACCATCAACCCTACTACTTCCATGCACTGCGCTATGGAAGGACGTGGAACAGAATGAAGAACTTGACAAGCGCTTAGAAGTTTTGACTTTCTGACCTCTTCTCCTCCTCATTTCTAAGGAATCTATTATTGTTCCCAAGAAGGGAACTCTTTTTGACGGAGACAGAGAACTTTTTTCTATGTTCACCTTCCATCCGTGTGATCTGAGAAAGGCCAGAACGATGTCTGTATGAGCCTTTGCTTTTGACAGGGACGACGCTTGTATTAGAATGTCGTCCAAGTAAGGTACTACTGCAATGCCCCTCGGTCTTAGAGCCGCTAGAAGGGACCCTAGTACCTTTGTGAAAATCCTTGGAGCAGTGGCTAACCCGAATGGGAGGGCCACAAACTGGTAATGTTTGTCCAGAAAGGCGAACCTTAGGAACGAATGATGTTCTTTGTGGATAGGAATATGTAGGTACGCATCCTTTAGATCCACGGTAGTCATAAATTGACCTTCCTGGATAGTGGGTAGAATCGTTCGAATGGTTTCCATCTTGAACGATGGTACCCTGAGAAATTTGTTTAGGATCTTCAAGTCCAAAATTGGTCTGAAAGTTCCCTCTTTTTTGGGAACTACGAACAGATTTGAATAAAATCCCATTCCTTGTTCCTTTAGTGGAACTGGGTGTATCACTCCCATCTTTAACAGGTCTTCTACACAATGTAAGAACGCCTGTCTCTTTATTTGGTTTAAGGATAAGTGAGACATGTGGAACCTTCCCCTTGGGGGTAGTTCCCTGAATTCCAGAAGATAACCCTGAGAAACTATTTCTAGTGCCCAGGGATCCTGAACATCTCTTGCCCAAGCCTGAGCAAAGAGAGAGAGTCTGCCCCCTACTAGATCCGGTCCCGGATCGGGGGCTACTCCTTCATGCTGTTTTGTTAGCAGCGGCAGGCTTCTTGGCCTGCTTACCCTTGTTCCAGCCTTGCATCGGTTTCCAGGCTGGTTTGGGTTGTGAGGCATTACCCTCTTGCTTAGAGGATGCAGAATTAGAGGCCGGTCCGTTCCTGAAATTGCGAAAGGAACGAAAATTAGACTTATTCTTGGCCTTGAAAGGCCTATCTTGTGGAAGGGCGTGGCCCTTTCCCCCAGTGATGTCTGAGATAATCTCTTTCAATTCTGGTCCAAATAGAGTTTTACCTTTGAAAGGGATGTTAAGCAATTTTGTCTTGGATGACACATCCGCTGACCAAGACTTTAGCCAAAGCGCTCTGCGCGCCACGATTGCAAACCCTGAATTTTTCGCCGCTAATCTAGCTAATTGCAAAGCGGCATCTAAAATAAAAGAGTTAGCCAACTTAAGTGCGTGAACTCTGTCCATAACCTCCTCATATGGAGTCTCTCTGAGCGACTTTTCTAGTTCCTCGAACCAGAACCACGCTGCTGTAGTGACAGGAACAATGCACGAAATGGGTTGTAGAAGGTAACCTTGCTGTACAAAAATCTTTTTAAGCAAACCCTCCAATTTTTTATCCATAGGATCTTTGAAAGCACAACTATCCTCGATATAAATAGTAGTGCGTTTGTTTAGAGTAGAAACTGCCCCCTCGACCTTAGGGACTGTCTGCCATAAGTCCTTTCTGGGGTCGACCATAGGAAATAATTTCTTAAATATAGGGGGGGGGGGACAAAAAGGTATGCCGGGCTTTTCCCACTCCTTATTCACTATGACCGCCACCCGCTTGGGTATAGGAAAAGCGTCGGGGTGCACCGGAACCTCTAGGAACTTGTCCATCTTGCATAATTTCTCTGGAATGACCAAGTTGTCACAATCATCCAGAGTAGATAACACCTCCTTAAGCAGTGCGTGGAGATGTTCTAATTTAAATTTAAATGTCACAACATCAGGTTCAGCTTGTTGAGAAATTTTTCCTGAATCTGAAATTTCCCCATCTGACAAAACCTCCCTCATGGCCACTTCAGATTGGTGTGAGGGTATGAGAACAATTATCATCAGCGCCCTCCTGCTCTTCAGTGTTTAAAACAGAGCAATCGCGCTTTCTCTGATATGTAGGCATTTTGGATAAAAAATTAGCTATGGAGTTATCCATTACAGCCGTCAATTGTTGCATGGTAATAAGCATTGGCGCGCTAGATGTACTAGGGGCCTCCTGCGTGGGCAAAACTGGTGTAGACACAGTAGGAGATGATGTAGTATCATGTTTACTCCCCTCATCTGAGGAATCATCTTGGGCAATTTCATTATCTGTGGCAGTACTGTCCTTACTTTGTTTGGACGCTATGGCACAATTATCACACAAATTTAAATGGGGAGACACATTGGCTTTCATACATATAGAACATAGCTTATCCGAAGGCACAGACATGTTAAACAGGCTTAAACTTGTCAATAAAGCACAAAGAACGTTTTAAAACAAAAACCGTTACCGTCTCTTTAAATTTTAAACAGAAAACACTTTATTACTGAATATGTGAAAAAGTATGAAGGAATAGTTCAAAAATTACCACACACAAATTTCACCACAGTGTCTTAAAGCATTAAGAGTATTGCACACCAATTTTCAGAGCTTTAACCCTTAAAATAACGGAACCGGAGCCGTTTACAAATTTAACCCCTATACAGTCCCAGCTATAGCTTTTGCTGTGACCTAACCAAGCCCAGAGGGGAATACGATACCAAGTGACGCCTTCTAGAAACTTTTCCAGCTACTTTCAGATCCTCACACATGCATCTGCATGTCTTGCTCTCAAAAAACAACTGCGCAGTAATGGCGCGAAAATGAGGCTCAGCCTACAACTGGGAAGGCCCTCTCTGACTGGAAAAGGTGTCTAACATAGTGCCTGCCGTTAAACGTTCCCCAAGTTTATAAATGAGAATTATCAGCATAAACATGTATAAAATGCCCTAATAAAGTAATCGATTTAGCCCATAAAAGTGTCTACCAGTTTTATAGCCCATATTAAGCCCTTTATTCTGTTTGCTTGACTAAGAAAATGGCTTACCGGTCCCCATGAGGGGAAATGACAGCCTTCCAGCATTACATGGTCTTGTTAGAAATATGGCTAGTCATACCGTAAGCAGAAAAGTCTAACTGTTTCCCCCAACTGAAGTTACTTCATCTCAACAGTCCTATGTGGAAACAGCAATCGATTTTAGTTACTGTCTGCTAAAATCATCTTCCTCTCACAAACAGAAATCTTCATCCTTTTCTGTTTCAGAGTAAATAGTACATACCAGCACTATTTTAAAATAACAAACACTTGATAGAAGAATAAAAAACTACATTTAAACACCAAAAAACTCTTAACCATCTCCGTGGAGATGTTGCCTGTGCAACGGCAAAGAGAATGACTGGGGTGGGCGGAGCCTAGGAGGGACTATATGGCCAGCTTTGCTGGGACTCTTTGCCATTTCCTGTTGGGGAAGAGATATTCCCACAAGTAAGGATGACGCCGTGGACCGGACACACCAATGTTGGAGAAAAGAGCACACAATTTTACAAAATAGTGAAAAATGCAGCAATTCTCCTGAAATTTTCACAGTATGTACCTAAAGCCTTAATAAGATTGCACCACAAATTTCAAAACGATTAACCCCTTAATGACCAAACCGGAGCAGCCTAAAGCCAACACCCAGTTAAAAATAGTACAGCACCATGCCACAGCCTTGCTGTGGCCCTACCTGCCCTTAGGGATCAGATTTGGGGGAATATAGCTTCTATAAGGCCCTCAAACAGCAGCACGACCCTCTATGTGAAGCAGCATTAACTTCTCTGCAATTCTAACTTGCGCATCTGAGGCGCGAAATTAGGCCCCTCCCACTCTACTCCGGAGCTGTGAGGCCTAGTAAATCACTCTTAAGTGACTAAAAACCAGCCATGTGGGTAATAACCCCAGAAAGAACCCCAAAAGGACTTTCAAAGTGTCTACAAACGATATTTTTCTTGAATAAACAATCGATTGCCCTGAATCAGTGTCAACCAGCATAATTAGCCCTGTTATGTAAGCATTCAATAACTTACTAAGTCTGTGAACATAGCTTACCCTCCCCTCATGGGGATATTTTCAGTCTCTTCTAGCATTATCTCAGTCTTGTCTAGAAATAAATGACTGAACATACCTCATTGCATTTTACCCTGCAAACCATTCCCCCCCCCCAACTGAAGTTTTCTGGTACTCCTCAGTCATGTGTGGGAACAGCAGTGGATTTTAGTTACAACATGCTAAAATCATTTTCCTCTCAGCAGAAATCTTCATCACTTTTCTGCTAGAGAGTAAATAGTACAAACCGGTACCATTTAAAACAACAAACTTTTGATTGAAGATAATAAAAACTACAATTCTAACACCACATTCACTTTACCCTCCCGTAGAGAGACCCTAGTGCTTAGAGCCGGCAAAGAGAATGACTGGGGGGTGGAGCTAGAGGGAGAGCTATATGGACAGCTTTGCTGTGTGCTCTTTGCCACTTCCTGTAGGGAATGAGAATATCCCACAAGTAAAGGATGAATACGTGGACTGGATACACCTTGCAAGAGAAAAGATGGTTTGTCTATATTTGTTTCCGATGTGGCGTCCTCTGAATCAGAAAAAACCTTATCAGACTATACATCAGTATGCTGAAGGTCAGAACTTAATTTACAAGGTTTAGGAAAAGGTGGCAAGACCCTTTTACGTTTGTTTGACAGCGGAATAGCAGCGATTGCTTTCTCTATAGCAATAAAATCTTTAAATTCTGCAGGAATGCTATGTACATTAAACTGAGATGGAATAATAGTGGGTGGATTTTTACTCAGATATATTATAAGCATTTAACAAATTGTCAAAACAAGAGCCACATAATTGAGCTGAAGAATTTAGATCAGCTTTTTTACAACTAACACACTTAGCTTTGGTATATACGTTTTCAGGCAGCTCAAATCCTATAGTAACAGAGGCAAAATCTGAAAAAATAAATAAATCTGCAAGTGTATCTATGTATTAGACAAAGAGAAACGCAACCTCTAGTAGATAAAAGTAAACTTCTTTATTCGTAACAGGTAAAATTCCAGCAGCTGGAAAACATGAGACAAGGTGCAGGGTCTGACTAGTTTCGGCTTGTGGCCGTAATCGTAAACCTAACACCATAAAACAAACTTGATTTAAAAAGGATTCACTACTCTCTAATTGGTTAATTGACATAAGGGGTTGGAATTCGAGTTTACAACATTTAACACTTGGAGTACTATGAATAATCACTTTAAACAAAATAGCACATGCTTTTCTACTCAAACAAGACATCAACCTTACATGTGAATAGTCATTGGAGAAAGCAGTGTTGTGCATATAATTTCAAAGGTTTCAGCAAAATACAAAACAAATTTACAACCTCCCCACTCAACAGAAACTGTCCTTAAAAATATTTCAATAAATTGCTTACCAAGAAAAGGAAGGGATATAATAGTACTATTCCCCTTCTATAACTCCTAATAGTATATGGTAGCAAAAAATATATATAATTAATTAGAACAATACATTCTGTATACAAAGGGGTGATAACAGAAAAGTTCCTCTCTTATATATACATACATATAGAACTTTCCCTAACTCATGGACATTTAAATATCTTATATTGCTGTGAGACTCTATGATGTGATTATACATGTAGATGGCTATGTAACCTGCTGCCAGGTTGATAGTGTATACTCTAAAATAGGACATATTAATACCTGACTATAATTGTAAAATACATAGATGTCCCCTCATATGTAGTTGTCTCATTTCCAGTAGATGTATAGAATGAGTGTATATGTACAGAGAACAAAATTAGATAGAACATATATGCATAATACAACTGATTCAGTAAACAGAAGGCTTATGAATTTGTACAGTTGATTAACATTAACCAATCTCAATATTAAGGGGTATCGGCCGCACGTGGACAATGAAACATGTAAAGGGCATCAAGTAGACCAAGGGTGGCAGAGGGTCCCAGACACAGAAACACCAAAGCCAAGGAGTATAAAAATATATATTTTTAGAAACACAATGTTTCTAGTCAACTGATATTTATGATAAGCATGCTACCAGTGATTAATTAGGTCAAATTCAGAGTTATACCCTTCTGGTATTTGTGTCCTCAACTTAAATATCCAAAAGGTCTCTTGTTTGGCTAAGAGCTTATCCTTGTCACCACCCCTAGGGGGTCTTTTAACAGCTTCAATAGCTCTCCATTTGAAAGTGGTGACATTACAATGATGTGTTTCTATAAAGTGTTTGGAAAGTGCTGAACATGTCACTTTATTCTTGATGTAGCCTAGGTGTTCCCTTATTCTGGTGCGTACATCCCTACTCGTTCTACCAATATATTGGTGATGATGTTGTGTGCACTCTATTAGGTATACTACATAAGATGTTGAACATTTTATGAGACCTTTTGTTTCAAATATTTGATGTGTGGTACAAGAATAGAATTCTTTGCCTTCAACTAAATAGTCACAGGCTTTACATCTTCCATCGCCACATTTATATGTTCCCTGGATGTTTAGCCAAGAACTGCGGCGTTTATTTGTTGGCAATTGTGTTGGAGATAGAATGTTCCCTAGGGTTAAGTTTTTGGAATACACGCATTTGAAACCCTTATCTATCACTTCCTTTAATGCCCTGTCTCCATGAAGTATCGGAAAGTATTTTTTTAGGATAGCACAAATTTCATAATATTCAGTTGAATATTTCGTAATAAACATAGTTCTATCATCCATAGCTCTTCTTGGTCTGTGTTCCAGGGCCTCCCGCCTCCCAACCTTAGCCACTTCCTTAGCCACGTTCCTTACCATCTCCGGCCGGTACCCCCTTTCGATTAGTCTATTAACCATACCTTTGCTTTCATCAATGTAGTCACTTTCAGAACTACATATCCGTTTAGTACGTAATAGTTGCCCTTTAGTTATTCCTTTGAAGACATGCCTGGGGTGTGAACTCTTGTTGTGTAAAAGTGTGTTGCCTGATATTGGTTTCCTATATAGTTTGGAAGTAATCACACCTGTTTTAGGATTACCCATCAAAGTTACATCCAAAAAATTGATAGATATTTTATTCCATTCACTGGTAAAGTGAACTCCATTGTCACAATCATTCAAATACTGTAAGAAAAAGGTATGCATCCTCTCTATCCGATGACCAAATTATTAATAGGTCATCTATGAACCGTTTAAACAGGGAGATATGCTTCTTGAAGGGGTTACTATCCGCATAGACAAAGACTCTCTCAAGCCACCCCATAAAGATATTAGCGTAGGAGGGGGCGAACTTCGCCCCCATGGCTGTTCCCTGTCTCTGCAGATAGTAAACCCCCTCAAACATTAAATAATTGTGCTCAAGTAGGTATTTAGTAACTCTTAGGATGTATAGTGTAGCATCACTAGCTATACCATAAATTGGTTCTAAAAAATATTTAATGGCATTAATTCCCATATCCTGAGGAATACTATAATAGAGGGCCACCACATCAATGGTTAGCCAACTAGAATTGTGAGACCATGTGGTATCCTCTATCATTTGTAGAAGATGGGTAGTATCCTTTATGTGACTGTACAGTGTTTCTACAATGGGCTGCAGAATGGCATCGAGCCATTCTGACAAGGGCTCCAGAAGGGACCCTATGCCAGACACTATAGGTCTACCTTTTATGTCAGTCAATCCCTTGTGGACTTTGGGTAGATGGTGAAAAATGGGGGTAACCGGATTGCTCACATAAAGATATTGCATGGTTTCTCTATCCATAAACCCCCAATTCACACCATCGTCCAACAAGTCATACAATTCCTTTTGGAATCTTCTGACCGGATCATGTGTTAGTGTCAAATATGTATTAGTGTCTTCAAGTTGCCTTAATGCCTCAGCAATGTAATCATTTTTGTTCAACACTTCCCCCTTTGTCTGAATTTTTAAGACTATTCACATGTAAGTTTGAGGTCTTGTTTGAGTAGAAAAGCATGTGCTGTTTTGTTTAAAGTGATTATTCATAGTACTCCAAGTGTTAAATGTTGTAAACTCGAATTCCAACCCCTTATGTCAATTAACCAATTAGAGAGTAGTGAATCCTTTTTAAATCAAGTTTTATGGTGTGTTAGGTTTACGATTACGGCCACAAGCCGAAACTAGTCAGAGACCCTGCACCTTGTCTCATGTTTTCCAGCTGCTGGAATTTTACCTGTTACGAATAAAGAAGTTTAATTTTATCTACTAGAGGTTGCGTTTCTCTTTGTCTATTGCCTCACTTGGGATTACAAGGAATCCCTCCTGCAATCTCTATTAGAGACAGTACCCGAACTTGGTTTTCTATTGGCCTGCATTGACACAGCTGAAGTCTGGAAGTTCCGTTATCACGAATAGCGGTTGGAGGATTCACACACACACCCCCTCTACTCTACACTGACGTCAGACCCCGGCATGTTTGGGAGAAATGTTTGGAGTGGCAGCAGCAATGGCGGACACACGCTGAAGATAGGAGCTGCGCCTTCTCTGATTCCCACAACTACACACCGGATGAGTGGCTGTTCTCCAGCGTCAGACACCGGCAGAAGGGTGAGTGATATGGTACACCCTATTCCGCTTTAGTGGATGCCTTTGGTCTGGTTTACCGTGGGGGTGTGTAGTGCTCCACATCATATTGAGAGATTTACTCCGCTACATATAGACTGTTCATGTGCATGCAAGAGCTATATTTGCAAAGTGTTAACCAAGTTAAGATATCTTGTGTGACCACATTTGACAGCTTGGGAAGTTCTCTGTTACTGTATCTATGTATGTATCTCTATGTACTATGAATGTCTCTCTCTCTCTATATATATATATATATATATATATATATATATATATATATATATATATATATATATATATATATATATATATATATATTTTGAGAGAATGGGAAACCGAGCGAAAATTTATAAAAAAAGAAAACTGATTCATAAAAAAATGCAGCATGAAAGCTCTCAAGCGTTTTCTGAAAGCACTGAATGAGCTGGGTGCGGAGCTTATAACCGCAAATTTGGCGGAATTTTTGGAGCCAAAAAACAAGCGCGAAATGATTAAGTCATAAATAGCGTCCTCACATGCGCGTTTGCTCTTGTAGCAAGGCAAAACAAAACAAAAAAAAAAGTAAGAATTTAGTTTGTATAAACAAAAAACTAAATGTACCGAAATAAAGCCTAATGGATACTTCTATTATACTTCATAAAAATGTGATTATCAACATTCTATTACACTAACATAATATGTAGCATCCTAATTTATAAATAACTAGCTCAAAAAAAAAAAAAAAAAAAGATTTTACAAACATTGCCAAATATTTAGCCACCAAAATAAAGTCGCTAAAAAAAGGAGCGATGAATTACTGATTTAAGGCATGTATACAAACATAACAACTTTACTTAAAAAGTGCCTAATCCATAGCTAAGAGTGTCTTATATAATAAAATATATAATTTACTGTGTAAGACACCCACCCACATATAGCAGACTGTCAAAGCAGTACTGAAACATATCAGCAGAGGTAAGGGTACAAGAGTATATTGTCGATCTATAAAGGGAGGCAGCAGATGAATCCCTGCGACTGTTTTACAGAAAGCCTTTTGAAAAGCTTTCCCATAGGAGAAAACATGGTATCATCAGGCAATACTCCCTTCAAATCACTCAAACACTGCACTTAGAGAGGAACTGGGCTTTAATATGCTTAGAAACGCCTTTCACTGAAGAAATCAAGCACATCACAAACTTTTTAAAACTGAGGTATGAGTGAGGTGGGAGGTGTATGTATAGGCATTTGAGGTTTGGGAAACTTTGCCCCCTTCTGGTAGGAATGTATATCCCATCAATAACTAGCTTGTGGACTATCGTCACCTATATGAAAGAAATGTGAGACTACGCACCAGGGTTTTGATAATTTAATTTGATAGATATGTTAATTGTTCAACTCACCAGACCCCAAAGTGCCCCTTCTGTAGTAGCAACAATGGTTGCCGCCCTAGGGGTATTGTACATCAATGCCAGTTCGCCAAAACTTCCACGGTTATCGTACCTGCCCACACAGCGAGATTGTCCATCTCTAGCTACGAAAATGTCATATAACCCCCTGAAAAGATATGATAAAATAAAATACTATTTCATAACCAAATATGTCATAGATTTGTTAATTTCTGTTATACAGATATATATATATATATATATATATATATATATATACACATACATATACACACACATATACACACACATATACGTACATACACACACACACAACTATACTATAATCACATTTGTAACATGTCCGACGGTGTCGCCAGTTGCGCACGCATCCTCAAAGCAATAAAAAAAAAAATTATACATAATCCCTATGAAAATAAAAAAGACCCCCAAAATAAAAACAAAAATACCAATAGCCCTTAAAAGGGCCTTTTGTAGGGCATTGTTTTAAGTTAAACAGCTCTTTTTAGTCGCACCATGAAGATTGAATGCAAGGTACCCCATATTTATTGGGGTACCTTGCATTCCTATTTGCTGAAATTTTGAAATCAGCCAAAAGGATGAGAGAGCTACCGAAATCTTATTGGCTAATTTGAACAGCTAATACGTTTTCAGTAGCTATTATCCTATTGGCTGATTTCTAAATTTCAGCCAATAGGAATGCAAGGTACCCCAAATTGATTGCAGTACCATGCATTCAATCTTCAGTCAACAATGGACATCGGATGAAGAGGAGCCTTCAAGCCGCTGAGGAACGCTTCCGCCATCGGGAACACAGCTCCGCACCTCTGCTCCGCGCCGCCTTCACTACGGATGAAGATAGAAGATAGAAGATGATGGATCCGTCTGGAAGAAGACTTTCTCAACCGGACATCAGGAACAGTGAGTACCAATTTGGGGCTTAGGTTTAGACTTTATTTAAATTTTTAGGGTGTTATTTTTTGTTTTTTAGATTAGGGTTTTTGTGGGCTTGAAAAACAAACAAACAGATTGCTCTGTTAAGGGCAGTAAAAGAGCTGAAAGCCCTTTTAAGGGCAATGCCCATACAAATGCCCCTTTAGGGGCAATGAGTAGTTCAGTTTTTTTAGTGTTAGTTTTTTTTATTTTGGGGGGTTTGGTGGGTGGGTGGTTTTTACTGTTAGGGAGGACTTACTATTTTTAAGAGGTAAAAGAGCTGTTTAACTTAGAGCAATGCCCTACAAAAGGCCCTTTTCAGGGCTATTGGTAGTTAAGTATTAGATTAGGGGGTGTTATTTTGGGGGAGATTTTTTATTTTTTATAGGGGTATTAGTTTCGGTTTACATTTTTTATTTTGGATTGCTTTATATGTTTTCTGTAATTTTACTTTTTTTATTTTTTGTAACTTTAGCTTGGGGGTTTGTATTTTTTAAACAGACTGCCCACTGGGGAGGCTTATCGCCTAGTATATATATCATTAAAGAAAAAAAATGGGTTTCTTATCCCTTTAATAATTTTCTTGCTGGGATTTAGTCATCCTAATTTGTTTCCCATCCCTACTTTATCATGAGTAATTGTACACAGTCAATTGAAGCATATTCTGCAAAATCTTCCCAACATGGGAAGAATTATGGCCTTAAGCCAATCGGGCTAAGGTAACTGCCATTGCTTTCTGACCCATAAGAGGTTTAGAAAAATGGAAAGAGGAAAAAGTCTAAAATCCTTTGTGGATTTAACAGAATTTTAAAGCTCTATACATCCAAGGTGTGAAGCCAATCCTTAATTTGTAGGAGCTGGACATTGGTTATTAGTATCTGTGGATACCACCTTAAAAAGGGATACTAAACCCAATTTTTTTTCTTATACGATTCAGATAGAGCATGCAATTTTAAGCAACTTTCTAATTTACTCCTATTGTCAACTTTTCTTCATTCTCTTGCTATCTTTATTTAAAAAGCAGGAATATAAAGCTCGTCATCCGGCCCATTTTAAGTTCAGCAGCCTGGATAGCGCTTGCTTATTGGTGGCTACATTTAAGCAACCAAGAAGCAAGCATAACCTAGGGTTCTCAACCAAAAATGGGCTGAAGCTTAACATTCCTCCATTTTAAATAAAGATAGCAGCAGAACGAAGAAAATTTAATAGGTGTAAATTAGAAAATTGCTTAAAATTGCATGCTCCATCTAAATCACGAAAAAACATTAGGTTAAGTATCCCTTTAAGAAAAGAATAGCTAGTACAAACAGCCTTTTTGTCCTGATGAAAATCAAGAATGGAGATTTGCAAGATAAAGATGCAATCTCAGAAACTCTTCTGGAAAAAAATAAATGGCCAGGAAAAAAACAAAACAAAAAAAAACTTCCAGGATAAAAATGTAAGATCTAGAATGTGCATAGGTTCAAGAGGAGGGGCTTTAACCCTCAAAACCAGATAAAGGTTCCATGGAGTAGAATCTCAGGGATTTTGGCAATTCCCTTTTGGAATAAGACTGAGATAATAATTTAACCCTTGAGAACTAGATGTCTAGCCTTTTTCTAAACCAACCTGCAGGAACTCAAGAACTCTAGGAATTCTGAAAGTATTTTAACAGTATATCAAACAAGCACACCAAGATAAAAAAAAACACATAATTTATGTAAGAACTTACCTGATAAATTCATTTCTTTCATATTAGCAAGAGTCCATGAGCTAGTGACCTATGGGATATACATTCCTACCAGGAGGGGCAAAGTTTCCCAAACCTCAAAATGCCTATAAATACACCCCTCACCACACCCACAAATCAGTTTAACGAATAGCCAAGAAGTGGGGTGATAAGAAAAAAGTGCGAAAGCATAAAAAATAAGGAATTGAAATAATTGTCCTTTATACAAAAAAATCATAACCACCACAAAAAAGGGTGGGCCTCATGGACTCTTGCTAATATGAAAGAAATGAATTTATCAGGTAAGTTCTTACATAAATTATGTTTTCTTTCATGTAATTAGCAAGAGTCCATGAGCTAGTGACGTATGGGATAATGACTACCCAAGATGTGGATCTTTCCACGCAAGAGTCACTAGAGAGGGAGGGATAAAATAAAGACAGCCAATTCCGCTGAAAAAGAATCCACACCCAAAACAAAGTTTAAATTTCATAATGAAAAAACTGAAAATATAAGCAGAAGATTCAAACTGAAACAGCTGCCTGAAGTACTTTTCTACCAAAGACAGCTTCAGAAGAAGAAAACACATCAAAATGGTAGAATTTAGTAAAAGTATGCAAAGAAGACCAAGTTGCTGCTTTGCAAATCTGATCAACTGAAGCTTCATTCCTAAATGCCCAGGAAGTAGAAACTGACCTAGTAGAATGAGCTGTAATCCTTTGAGGCAGAGTTTTACCCGACTCGACATAAGCATGATGAATTAAAGATTTCAACCAAGATGCCAAAGAAATGGCAGATGCTTTCTGACCTTTCCTAGAACCGGAAAAGATAACAAATAGACTAGAGGTCTTTCGAAAATGCTTAGTAGCTTCAACATAATATTTCAAAGCTCTAACTACATCCAAAGAATGTAATGATTTCTCCTTAGAATTCTTAGGATTAGGACATAATGAAGGAACTACAATTTCTCTACTAATGTTGTTAGAATTCACAACCTTAGGTAAAAATTCAAAAGAAGTTTGCAACACCGCCTTATCCTGGTGAAAAATCAGGAAAGGAGACTCACAAGAAAGAGCAGATAATTCAGAAACTCTTCTGGCAGAAGAGATGGCCAAAAGGAACAAAACTTTCCAATAAAGTAATTTAATGTCCAATGAATGCATAGGTTCAAACGGAGGAGCTTGAAGAGCCCCCAAAACCAAATTCAAACTCCAAGGAGGAGAAATTGACTTATTTACAGGTTTTATACGAACCAAAGCTTGTACAAAACAATGAATATCAGGAAGGTTAGCAATCTTTCTGTGAAAAAGAACAGAAAGAGCAGAGATTTGTCCATTCAAAGAACTTGCAGACAAACCTTTATCCAAACCATCCTGCAGAAACTGTAAAATTCTCGGAATTCTAAAAGAATGCCAGGAAAAATGATGAGAAAGACACCAAGAAATATAAGTCTTCCAGACTCTATAATATATCTCTCTAGATACAGATTTACGAGCCTGTAACATAGTATTAATCACAGAGTCAGAGAAACCTCTTTGACTAAGAATCAAGCGTTCAATCTCCATACCTTTAAATTTAAGGATTTGAGATCCTGATGGAAAAAAGGACCTTGCGACAGAAGGTCTGGTCTTAACGGAAGAGTCCACGGTTGGCAAGAGGCCATCCGGACAAGATCCGCATACCAAAACCTGTGAGGCCATGCTGGAACTACCAGCAGAACAAACGAGCATTCCTTCAGAATCTTGGATATTACTCTGGGAAGAAGAACTAAAGGCGGAAAAATATAGGCAGGATGATACTTCCAAGGAAGTGACAATGCATCCACTGCTTCCGCTTGAGGATCCCTGGATCTGGACAGATACCTGGGAAGTTTCTTGTTTAGATGGGAGGCCATCAGATCTATTTCTGGAAGTCCCCACATTTGAACAATCTGAAGAAATACCTCTGGGTGAAGAGACCATTCGCCCGGATGCAATGTTTGGCGACTGATAATCCGCTTCCCAATTGTCTATACCTGGGATATGAACCGCAGAAACTAGACAGGAGCTGGATTCCGCCCAAACCAGAATTCGAGATACTTCTTTCATAGCTAGAGGACTGTGAGTCCCTCCTTGATGATTGATGTATGCCACAGTTGTGACATTGTCTGTCTGAAAACAAATGAACGATTCTCTCTTTAGAAGAGGCCAAGACTGAAGAGCTCTGAAAATTGCACGGAGTTCCAAGATATTGATCGGTAATCTCACCTCCTGAGATTCCCAAACCCCTTGTGCTGTCAGAGACCCCCAAACAGCTCCCCAACCTGTCAGACTTGCATCTGTTGAAATGACAGTCCAGGTCAGAAGAACAAATGAAGCCCCCTGAACTAAACGATGGTGATCTGTCCACCACGTCAGAGAGTGTCGTACAATCGGTTTTAAAGATATTAATTGAGATATCTTTGTGTAATCCCTGCACCACTGGTTCAGCATACAGAGCTGAAGAGGTCGCATGTGAAAACGAGCAAAGGGGATCGCGTCCAATGCAGCAGTCATAAGACCTAGAATTTCCATGCATAAGGCTACCGAAGGGAATGATTGTGATTGAAGGTTTCGACAAGCTGATATCAATTTTAGACGTCTCTTGTCTGTCAAAGACAGAGTCATGGACACTGAATCTATCTGGAAACCTAAAAAGGTTACCCTTGTCTGAGGAATCAATGAACTTTTTGGTAAATTGATCCTCCAACCATGATTTTGAAGAAACAACACAAGTCGATTCGTATGAGATTCTGCTAAATGTGAAGACTGAGCAAGTACCAAGATATCGTCCAAATAAGGAAATACCACAATACCCTGTTCTCTGATTACAGACAGAAGGGCACCGAGAACCTTTGTAAAAATTCTTGGAGCTGTTGCTAGGCCAAACGGCAGAGCCACAAACTGGTAATGCTTGTCTAGGAAAGAGAATCTCAGAAACTGATAGTGATCTGGATGAATCGGAATATGCAGGTATGCATCCTGTAAATCTATTGTAGACATATAATGCCCTTGCTGAACAAAAGGCAGGATAGTCCTTACAGTTACCATTTTGAATGTTGGTATCCTGACATAACGATTCAATATTTTTAGATCCAGAACTGGTCTGAAGGAATTCTCCTTCTTTGGTACAATGAAGAGATTTGAATAAAACCCCAGCCCCTGTTCCAGAACTGGAACTGGCATTATCACTCCAGCCAACTAGATCTGAAACACATTTCAGAAATGCTTGAGCCTTCGCTGGATTTACTGGGACACGGGAAAGAAAAAATCTCTTTGCAGGAGGCCTTATTTTGAAGCCAATTCTGTACCCTTCTGAAACAATGTTCTGAATCCAAAGATTGTGAACGGAATTGATCCAAATTTCTTTGAAAAAACGTAATCTGCCCCCTACCAGCTGGGCTGGAATGAGGGCCGCACCTTCATGTGGACTTAGGAGCTGGTTTTGATTTTCTAAAAGGCTTAGATTTATTCCAGACTGGAGATGGTTTCCAAACTGATACCGCTCCTGAGGATGAAGGATCAGGCTTTTGTTCCTTGTTGTGACGAAAGGAACGAAAACGATTATTAGATCTAAATTTACCTTTAGATTTTTTATCCTGTGGTAAAAAAGTTCCTTTCCCTCCAGTAACAGTTGAGATAATAGAATCCAACTGAGAACCAAATAATTTATTACCCTGGAAAGAAAGGGAAAGCAGAGTAGACTTAGAAGACATATCAGCATTCCAAGTTTTAAGCCATAAAGCTCTTCTAGCCAAAATAGCTAGAGACATATACCTGACATCAACTCTAATGATATCAAAAATGGCATCACAAACAAAATTATTAGCATGTTGAAGAAGAATAATAATGCTGTGAGAATTATGATCTGTTACTTGTTGCGCTAAAGCTTCTAACCAAAAAGTTGAAGCGGCAGCAACATCCGCTAAAGATATAGCAGGTCTAAGAAGATTACCTGAACACAGATAAGCTTTTCTTAGAAAGGATTCAATTTTCCTATCTAAAGGATCCTTAAAGGAAGTACCATCTGCCGTAGGAATAGTAGTACGCTTAGCAAGAGTAGAGACAGCCCCATCAACCTTAGGGATTTTGTCCCAAAACTAATCTGTCAGATGGCACAGGATATAATTGCTTAAAACGTTTAGGAGGAGTAAATGAATTACCCAAATTATTCCATTCCCTGGAAATTACTTCAGAAATAGCCCTGGGAACAGGAAAAACTTCTGGAATAACTACAGGAGATTTAAAAACCTTATCTAAACGTTGAGATTTAGTATCAAGAGGACCAGAATCCTCAATTTCTAAAGCAATTAGGACTTCTTTAAGTAAAGAACGAATAAATTCCATTTTAAATAAATATGAAGATTTATCAGCATCAACCTCTGAGACAGAATCCTCTGAACCAGAAGAACTTTTATCAGAATCAGAATGATGATGTTCATTTAAAAATTCATCTGAAAAATGAGAAGTTTTAAAAGACTTTTTATGTTTACTAGGAGGAATAACAGACATAGCCTTCTTAATGGATTCAGAAACAAAATCTCTTATGTTATCAGGAACACTCTGAGTATTAGATGTTGATGGAACAGCAACAGGTAATGTAACTTTACTAAAGGAAATATTATCTGCATTAACAAGTTTGTCATGACATTCAATACAAACAACAGCTGGAAGAACAGCTACCAAATATTTACAGCAGATACACTTAGCTTTGGTAGCTCCAGCACCAGGCAGCGATTTTCCAGTAGTATCTTCTGACTCAGTTTCAACGTGGGACATCTTGCAATATGTAATAGAAAAAACAACATAAAGCAAAATAGATCAAATTCCTTAAATGACAGTTTCAGGAATGGGAAAAAATGCCAGTGAACAAGCTTCTAGCAACCAGAAGCAATAAATAATGAGACTTAAATAATGTGGAGACAATAGTGACGCCCATATTTTTTAGCGCCAAAAAAGACGCCCACATTATTTGGCGCCTAAATGCTTTTGGCGCCAATAATGACGCCACATCCGGAACGCCGACACTTTTGGCGCAAAAGAACGTCAAAAAATGACGCAACTTCCGGCGACACGTATGACGCCGGAAACAGAAAAAATGTATGGGCCAAAAAAGTCCGCGCCAAGAATGACGCAATAAAATGAAGCATTTTCAGCCCCCGCGAGCCTAACAGCCCACAGGGAAAAGTCAAATTTTAAGGTAAGAAAAAATTGATTGATTCAAATGCATTAACCCAAATATGAAACTGACTGTCTGAAATAAGGAATGTTGAACATCCTGAGTCAAGACAAATAAATGTTTGAATACATATTATTTAGAACTTTATAAAAAAGTGCCCAACCATAGCTTTAGAGTGTCACAGAAAATAAGACTTACTTACCCCAGGACACTCATCTACATGTTGTAGAAAGCCAAACCAGTACTGAAACGAAAATCAGCAGAGGTAATGGTATATATATATAAGAGTATATCGTCGATCTGAAAAGGGAGGTAAGAGATGAATCTCTACGACCGATAACAGAGAACCTATGAAATAGACCCCGTAGAAGGAGATCATTGAATTCAAATAGGCAATACTCTCCTCACATCCCTCTGACATTCACTGTACGCTGAGAGGAAAACCGGGCTCCAACCTGCTGCGGAGCGCATATCAACGTAGAATCTAGCACAAACTTACTTCACCACCTCCATAGGAGGCAAAGTTTGTAAAACTTATTTGTGGGTGTGGTGAGGGGTGTATTTATAGGCATTTTGAGGTTTGGGAAACTTTGCCCCTACTGGTAGGAATGTATATCCCATACGTCACTAGCTCATGGACTCTTGCTAATTACATGAAAGAAACTCAACATTTATGCTTACCTGATAAATTAATTTCTTTCATTCTGGTGAGAGCCCATGATCCATAACTGCTGGGAATAGTAGGCAAAGACTGCCAAAACCCAAGAGCCCTATAAAACCTCTCCCACCTCACACATACCTCAGCCTAGTGTTTAGCCAAACAAAGTGAGGTTAAAAAAAAAGGAATACGAGGGTGGAGCTTGGCTAGCAAGGGAAATGTCTGCGTGATCGAGTAGCTCCTAGGCCCATGTACCCCAAGACCTAGCCCTACAACCAGCAACGACCTTCAATACACTCAACCCCAGAGTCCCTAAACACTCCAGCGACAGTGACAACAAGGAGAAGTCCGGCAAATGGCCATATACCATCTAACTGCCACAACAGACATGGTAACATAAGACACGGGTACCTGACACCCGCGCAAGACGAGCGACATACAAAGCGGAGCGCCATCACAGTGAGCAGGTACCGGGTGACCTGACAACGCTGAATCCCGACTGGCAAACGGGGTAATCAATCAGGGATATAGATTCAAGTGTCCGCGACATTGCTAGCCCACGTGGCGCCGGAAAGAGAACCGCAGATAGACTGTTAGGCGCTAAGCTGACCAGGGCAGCTGCAAGGTACTACAGCCCTACTACGCTATAAAGGGGTAAGCGGAGAAGGCACAGGGAACCAGCCAGTGCAAACACCATATTAACAAGAGCGCACAGAATTATTAAAACGTTGTGGGACATACAAAAGAAGGGTCACTAAAAGGAAGACGTAAGAATTATTAAAACGTTGTGGAACATACAAAAGAGGGGTCACTAAAAGGAAGACGTAACGGACTCTGGAGAGGGGAAAGGGGAAAAGAAAAAAAAAAATCATATACACACTAAGAGGAGCTGATAAAACAACCAAACTCAGGACACAGGCAAAGAATAAAAGGAGAGACTCTGATACAACAGGCATACAAACACAGCCTGATCGAGGAGAAATATCATTTGCCATAGTTTAAACTTTGATATTGCATCTGTGAACTACATCCCCTGCAGAAGACGTATACTACCAAAAAGAACTGCAAGCATAATCACCAGAGTGTTTTTATAAAAAAGAGCATCATTTTATTTATTTATTTTTTCTCTTTTTTTTTTTTGAGATTATCTTATAGCACGTCACAATTACCCCTTGAACGCACTATAAAATATGCCAGGCCGCAGGCCTAAAAAAAACTGACAACTCCCCACGTTCTAGAATGCTACAACAATACCTAAAGCTAATAGAAACACCCCCAGACACCATATGTCAATACCCTCTGATATTGAAAAGACCCAAAATGCACACGCAGATACATCAACGCAAAGCCAGAGCAATACAGTCCTCACAAAAGAAGACATACTACCACTATGTACCAAAAATGATCTCAAAAAAATAATGTCAGAGGTGAAGAATTGGTACGGAGATCTGAAGGAAGACTTAACGCGGGTGACCCAAAGAGTTACCATATTAGAAGAAAGCCAGAATACAATGGACTCAGACATCCAACACATGTCCAGACTGGCATACGATCAGGAAGACACTATACAACACCTATTAGAGAAAGTTGAAGACCTAGACAACAGGGGCAGAAGAAACAAACTAAGAATAAGGGGTATACCGGAGTCTATCCAGCCTGCGGCGCTGGAGGGATGTCTACAGGATTTATTCCGAACACTTAAAGGCCACAATACTGCACCAGAAATAATGCTCGAGAGAGCCCACAGAGCTCTTACGGCAAAGCCACCGCCCAAGGCTCCCCCGAGAGACGTTATAATCAAACTGCTCCACTTTAAAGACAAAGAAGAGATACTGAGGCACGCCAGAATGAGACAAAACATCACGCATGCAGGAAACAGGATCCAAATCCTCCAGGATATAAGCCCAACAACTCTTCAGAAGAGGAGAGATCTTAATTAAATCACCAGTGTCCTGAGGGAACAGAAAGTTGCATATAAATGTGGTTTTCCAGTCAGCATCATAGCAAGCAAAGGGAACACAACAGCAATCTTCAGAAGAAAAGAGGACCTTCCACACTTCTGCGAGGCATTGCAACTTAACATCCCTGAACCAGAATTTGAGGAACATACAGGAAGAGATCCACCACTCCACGGTCGCAACTTGCAACAACCGACAAAAAGGTTAACGGCAGCAACAACCACCGTGTCGCAGAAAGAAGTCACGGAAGATGAAAGCCATGGACAGGTTGAATGACATAATAACCTATAATCCAGGGACAATTGCAACAGGGACTCTGATCGCAAATAGATGATAACAGGTCGTATGCTAATGTTATATATATGTTAAATATTTTTTTTTTTTACAGGTTAGGTCTGGGGACAGGGATACTGCCCCAGCTGTATTATTCTGTATTGTATTGTTTTGTATTGATTTGTTCAATTGAAAATTGCCAAGCTTAATTGAGTGTAATTGTGACCTAACTGCCGGGGAAATAACTGCCATAGATAAACCACTGTACCGCCACAGGCTACGTGCAAACCACTGCCGCTTAAATCACTCACACTATATAGATAGCACACAAGTCTATAATAAACACAGACTACAAAATAAGAGATTTCGAAACACTATTCTACCAACACCTTGTGGAAAACTGAACTATCGTGACCCAGACCCCACAGAGATAGAATAGTAACCCATTGCTAAACATATAGTACTTAAGATAGGACCTGAACCATGCAATCAAGATCAATAAAATTGATAACTATTAATGCAAAAGGACTTAATAGTCCAGAAAAGCGTTCAATTGCCTTAAATCAACTACACAAAACCTCGGGGGACATCTTATATGTGCAAGAGACGCACTTCAGGAAAGGTAGAGAACCTAGATTTATTAACCACAAGTATAAAACTGCCTTCTTGGCGTCAGCTACATCCAAGAAAGGGGGGGTAGGTATCTTTCTGAAAAATAACATCCACTTCAGCCCGACCACCATACTTAAGGAACCTAACGGAGCATACATCATAGTAATTGGACTACTCTACAACACCCCAGTCACACTCGTGAACATATATCTACCAAATACAGGACAGCAACAGACGTTCAAGCAGGTATCCCAGTTACTTTTAGAACATGCAAAAGGCATCATACTAATGGGGGGTGACCTTAACTTACCACTGGACCCGATACTCGACACCTCACTAGGTAAGACTAGCACACCCCAAAAAGTGATAAAAGTCATACAAACACAGCTACTTCAACTCAAACTACATGACGTGTGGAGGACTTAGCACTCAGGTACAAGAGACTACACATTCTACACACACCCGCACAATCTATACACCAGAATAGATTACATAATTACAGATCAAATAGGCCTATCCCTGGTAGAAGAATCCACCATCCTGCCGACCACGTGGTCTGACCACGCGCCAGTGCAATGCACGATTAAATGGCCAAATGTACCTATTAAACCATTCCTGTGAAGGTTAGACGACCACATGTTGAGTAACCCAATGTTAATCGCTGAGATAGACACAGTCATAAGACACTATTTTGAGGAAAATGCAAATAGTGATACCACACCTTCAGTGCTTTGGGAGGAACATAAATGTGTAGTGAGGGGAGAGCTGATAAGATATAAAGCCAGAGAGAACAAAAATAACAGGCAGTTTGTAAACTCTATTACATCACAAATCAGATACTGGGAGACGGAACTTAAAAAACAACCAGACTCCACCGATGTGCTGAGTAAACTGACAGCAGCTAAAACAGACTTAAACACCCATATGATAAAAGAATATCAAAGGAAAGCAGACAGACTACGGCAAAAGTATTTTGACGTCAATAATAAAAACATAATTTATGTAAGAACTTACCTGATAAATTCATTTCTTTCATATTAGCAAGAGTCCATGAGCTAGTGACATATGGGATATACATTCCTACCATGAGGGGCAAAGTTTCCCAAACCTAAAAATGCCTATAAATACACCCCTCACCACACCCACAATTCAGTTTAACAAATAGCCAAGAAGTGGGGTGATAAGAAAGGAGCGAAAGCATCAAAAATAAGGAATTGGAATAATTGTGCTTTATACAAAAAAATCATAACCACCACAAAAAAAAGGTGGGCCTCATGGACTCTTGCTAATATGAAAGAAATTAATTTATCAGGTAAGTTCTTACATAAATTATGTTTTCTTTCATGTAATTAGCAAGAGTCCATGAGCTAGTGACGTATGGGATAATGAATACCCAAGATGTGGAACTTCCACGCAAGAGTCACTAGCGAGGGAGGGATAAAATAAAGACAGCCAATTCCGCTGAAAAATAATAATAATCCACAACCCAAAACAAAAGTTTTAATCTCAAAAATGATGAAATTATAAGCAGAAGAATCAAACTGAAACAGCTGCCTGAAGTACTTTTCTACCAAAAACTGCTTCAGAAGAAGAAAACACATCAAAATGGTAGCATTTAGTAAAAGTATGCAAAGAAGACCAAGTTGCTGCTTTGCAAATCTGATCAACAGAAGCTTCATTCCTAAACGCCCAGGAAGTAGAAACTGACCTAGTAGAATGAGCAGTAATTCTTTGAGGCGGGGAATTACCCGACTCTACATAAGCATGATGAATCATAGACTTTAACCAAGACGCCAAAGAAATGGCGGAGGCCTTCTGACCTTTTCTGGACCCAGAAAAGATAACAAATAGACTAGAAGTATTTCTAAAATCTTTAGTAGCTTCAACATAATATTTCAAAGCTCTTACTACATCCAAAGAATGTAAAGATCTCTCCTTTGAATTCTTAGGATTAGGACATAATGAAGGAACAACAATCTCTCTACTAATGTTGTTAGAATTCACAACCTTAGGTAAAAATTTAAATGAGTTTCGCAACACTGCCTTATCCTGATGAAAAATCTGAAAAGGAGATTCACAAGAAAGAGCAGATAACTCAGAAACTCTTCTAGCAGAAGAGATGGCCAAAAGGAACAGAACTTTCCAAGAAAGTAATTAATGTCCAGAGAATGCATAGGTTCAAACGGAGGAGCTTGTAAAGCCCTCAGAACCAAATTAAGACTCCAAGGAGGAGAAATTGACTTGATAACAGGTTTCATACGAACCAAAGCCTGTACAAAACAATGAATATCAGGAAGAATAGCAATCTTTCTGTGAAAAAGAACAGGAAGAGCAGAGATTTGTCCTTTCAAGGAACTTGCAGACAAACCTTTATCCAAACCATCCTGAAGAAACTGTAAAATTCTAGGAATTCTGAATGAATGCCAGGAGAATTTATGAGAAGAACACCAAGAAATGTAAGCCTTCCAGACTCTATAATAAATCTTCATAGACAAAGATTTACGAGCCTGTAACATAGTATTAATTACTGAGTCAGAGAAACCTCTATGACTAAGAATCAAGCGTTCAATTTCCATACCTTCAAATTTAATTATTTGAGATCCTGATGGAAAAAGCATAATTTATGCTTACCTGATAAATTTATTTCTCTTGTAGTGTGTTCAGTCCACGGGTCATCCATTACTTATGGGATATATTCTCCTTCCCAACAGGAAGTTGCAAGAGGATCACCCAAGCAGAGCTGCTATATAGCTCCTCCCCTCACATGTCATATCCAGTCATTCGACCGAAACAAGACAAGAAAGGATAAACTATAGGGTGCAGTGGTGACTTGAGTTTTAATTAAAATTTAGAACTGCCTCAAAAAAAGACAGGGCGGGCCGTGGACTGAACACACTACAAGAGAAATAAATTTATCAGGTAAGCATAAATTATGTTTTCTCTTGTTAAGTGTGTTCAGTCCACGGGTCATCCATTACTTATGGGATACCAATACTAAAGCTAAAGTACACGGATGATGGGAGGGACAAGGCAGGAACATTTAAACAGAAGGAACCACTGCCTGTAAAACCTCTCTCCCAAAAACAGCCTCCGAAGAAGCAAAAGTGTCAAATTTGTAAAATTTTGAAAAGGTATGAAGTGAAGACCAAGTTGCAGCCTTGCAAATCTGTTCAACAGAGGCCTCATTCTTAAAGGCCCAGGTGGAAGCCACAGCTCTAGTGGAATGAGCTGTAATTCTTTCAGGGGGCTGCTGTCCAGCAGTCTCATAGGCTAAACGTATTATGCTACGAAGCCAAAAAGAGAGAGAGGTGGCCGAAGCCTTTTGACCTCTCCTCTGTCCAGAATAAACGACAAACAGGGAAGAAGTTTGCCGAAAATCTTTAGTTGCCTGTAAATAGAACTTCAGGGCACGGACTACGTCCAGATTATGCAAAAGTCGTTCCTTCTTTGAAGCAGGATTAGGACATATTGACGGAACAACAATCTCTTGATTGATATTCCTGTTAGAAACTACCTTAGGTAAAAACCCAGGTTTAGTACGCAGAACTACCTTGTCAATGAAAAATCAGATAAGGAAAATCACAATGTAAGGCAGATAACTCAGACTCTTTGAGCCGAGGAAATAGCCATCAAAAACAGAACTTTCCAAGATAACAGCTTAATATCAATGGAATGAAGGGGTTCAAACGGAACACCTTGAAGAACTTTAAGAACTAAGTTTAAGCTCCACGGCGGAGCAACAGTCTTAAACACAGGCTTAATCCTAGCTAAAGCCTGACAAAAAGCCTGAACGTCTGGAACTTGTGCCAGACGTTTGTGTAAAAGAATAGACAGAGCAGAAATCTGTCCCTTTAACAAACTAGCAGATAAACCCTTTTCTAAACCCTCTTGTAGAAAAGACAATATCCTAGGAATCCTAACCTTACTCCATGAGTAACTCTTGGATTCACACCAATATAAATATTTACGCCATATCTTATGGTAAATTTTTCTGGTAACAGGTTTCCGAGCCTGTATTAATGTATCAATAACCGACTCCGAGAAACCACGCTTTGATAGAATCAAGCGTTCATTCTCCATGCAGTCAGCCTCAGAGAAATTAGGCTTGGATGGTTGAAAGGACCCTGAATTAGAAGGTCCTGCCTCAGAGGCAGAGACCATGGTGGACAGGACGACATGTCCACTAGGTCTGCATACCTGGTCCTGCGTGGCCACGCAGGCGCTATCAGAATCACAGATGCTCTCTCCTGTTTGATCTTGGCAATCAGTCGAGGCAGCAGCGGAAATGGTGGAAACACATAAGCCATGTTGAAAACCCAAGGGGCTGCTAGGGCATCTATCAGTGCCGCTCCCGGGTCTCTGGACCTGGATCCGTAAAGAGGAAGCTTGGCGTTATGGCGAGACGCCATGAGAACCAGTTCTGGTTTGCCCCAACGATGAATCAGTTGAGCGAACACCTCCGGATGAAGTTCCCACTCCCCCAGATGAAAAGTCTGGCGACTTAGAAACTCCGCCTCCCAGTTCTCCACGCCTGGGATGTGGATCGCTGACAGGTGGCAAGAGTGAGACTCTGCCCAGCGAATTATCTTTGAGACTTCTAACATCGCTAGGGAACTCCTGGTTCCCCCTTGATGGTTGATGTAAGCCACAGTCGTGATGTTGTCCGACTGAAATCTGATGAACCTCAGTGTTGCTAACTGAGGCCAAGCTAGAAGAGCATTGAATATTGCTCTTAACTCCAGAATATTTATTGGGAGGAGTTTCTCCTCCTGAGTCCACGATCCCTGAGCCTTCAGGGAGTTCCAGACTGCGCCCCAACCTAGAAGGCTGGCATCTGTTGTTACAATCGTCCAATCTGGCCTGCGAAAGGTCATGCCCTTGGACAGATGGACCCCAGAAAGCCACCAGAGAAGAGAATCTCTGGTCTCTCGATCCAGATTTAGTAGAGGGGGCAAATCTGAGTAATCCCCATTCCACTGACTTAGCATGCATAATTGCAGCAGTCTGAGATGCAGGCGCGCGAATGGCACTATGTCCATTGCCGCTACCATTAAGCCGATTACTTCCATGCACTGAGCCACTGACGGGCGTGGAATGGAATGAAGGACACGGCAAGCATTTAGAAGTTTTGATAACCTGGATTCCGTCAGGTAAATTTTCATCTCTACAGAATCTATAAGAGTCTCTAGGAAGGAGACTCTTGTGAGTGGTGATAGAGAACTCTTTTCCACGTTCACTTTCCACCCATACGACCTCAGAAATGCCAGAACTATCTCTGTATGAGACTTGGCAATTTGAAAGCTTGACGCCTGTATCAGGATGTCGTCTAGATACGGAGCCACCGCTATGCCTCACGGTCTTAGAACCGCCAGAAGTGAGCCCAGAACCTTTGTAAAAATTCTCAGGGCAGTGGCCAAGAGCTACAAATTGGTAATGCCTGTCTAGAAAGGCCAACCTTAGGAACCGATGATGATCTTTGTGAATCAGTATGTGAAGGTAGGCATCCTTTAAGTCCACTGTGGTCATGTACTGACCCTCTTGGATCATGGGTAGGATGGTCTGAATAGTTTCCATTTTGAATGATGGAACTCTGAGGAATTTGTTTAAGATCTTTAGATCCAAGATTGGTCTGCAAGTTCCCTCTTTCTTGGGAACCACAAACAGATTTGAATAAAATCCCTGTCCTTGTTCCGTCCGCGGAACTGGATGGATCACTCCCATTACTAGGAGGTCTTGCACACAGCTTAGGAATGCCTCTTTCTTTATCTGGTTTAATGATAACCTTGAAAGATGAAATCTCCCTTGTGGAGGAGAAGCTTTGAAGTCCAGAAGATATCCCTGAGATATGATCTCCAATGCCCAGGGATCCTGAACATCTCTTGCCCACGCCTGGGCGAAGAGAGAAAGTCTGCCCCCCACTAGATCCGTTTCCGGATAGGGGGCCGTTCCTTCATGCTGTCTTGGGGGCAGCAGCAGGCTTCCTGGCCTGCTTGCCCTTGTTCCAGGACTGGTTAGGTTTCCAGGCCTGTCTGGAATGAGCAACAGTTCCCTCTTGTTTTGAAGCGGAGGAAGTTGATGCTGCTCCTCAGGCACGAAAATTAGACTGTTTGGCCTTTGATTTGGCCCTGTCCTGAGGAAGGGTATGACCCTTGCCTCCAGTTATGTCAGCAATAATTTCCTTCAAGCCAGGCCCGAATAAGGTCTGCCGCTTGAAAGGAATGTTGAGTAATTTAGACTTTGAAGTCACGTCAGCTGACCAGGATTTAAGCCATAGTGTCCTACGCGCCTGGATGGCGAATCCGGAATTCTTAGCCGTTAGTTTAGTCAAATGAACAATGGCATCAGAAACAAATGAGTTAGCTAGCTTAAGCGTTCTAAGCTTGTCAATAATTTCATTCAATGGAGCTGTCTGGATGGCCTCTTCCAGGGCCTCAAACCAGAATGCCGCAGCAGAAGTGACAGGCGCAATGCATGCAAGGGGCTGTAAAATAAAACCTTGTTGAATAAACATTTTCTTAAGGTAACCCTCCAATTTTTTATCCATTGGATCTGAAAAAGCACAACTGTCCTCAACCGGGATAGTGGTACGCTTTGCTAAAGTAGAAACTGCTCCCTCCACCTTAGGGACCGTCTGCCATAAGTCCCGTGTAGTGGCGTCTATTGGAAACATTTTTCTAAATATAGGAGGTGGGGAAAAGGGCACACCGGGTCTATCCCACTCCTTGCTAATAATTTCTGTAAGCCTTTTAGGTATAGGAAAAACGTCAGTACACACCGGCACCGAATAGTATCTATCCAGCCTACACAATTTCTCTGGAATTGCAACTGTGTTACAGTCATTCAGAGCAGCTAATACCTCCCCAAGCAATACACGGAGGTTCTCAAGCGTAAATTTAAAATTAGAAATCTCTGAATCAGGTTTCCCCGAGTCAGAGATGTTACCCACAGACTGAAGCTCTCCGTCCTCATGTTCTGCATACTGTGACGCAGTATCAGACATGGCTCTAACAGCATTTGCGCGCTCTGTATCTCTCCTAACCCCAGAGCTATCACGCTTGCCTCTTAATTCAGGCAATCTAGATAATACCTCTGACAGGGTATTATTCATGATTGCAGCCATGTCCTGCAAGGTAATCGCTATGGGCGTCCCTGATGTAATTGGCGCCATATTAGCATGCGTCCCCTGAGCGGGAGGCGAAGGGTCTGACACGTGGGGAGAGTTAGTCGGCATAACTTCCCCCTCGACAGAACCCTCTGGTGATAATTCTTTTATAGATAAAGACTGATCTTTACTGTTTAAGGTGAAATCAATACATTTAGTACACATTCTCCTATGGGGCTCCACCATGGCTTTCAAACATAATGAACAAGTAGGTTCCTCTGTGTCAGACATGTTTAAACAGACTAGCAATGAGACTAGCAAGCTTGGAAAACACTTTAAAACAAGTTTACAAGCAATATAAAAAACGTTACTGCGCCTTTAAGAAACACAAATTTTCCCAAATTTTGAAATAACAGTGAAAAAATGCAGTTACACTAACGAAATTTTTACAGTGTATGTAATAAGTTAGCAGAGCATTGCACCCACTTGCAAATGGATTATTAACCCCTTAATACCAAAAACGGAATAACAAATGACAAAAACGTTTTTTAAACAGTCACAACAACTGCCACAGCTCTACTGTGGCTTTTTACCTCCCTCAAAAAGCCTTTTGAAGCCTTTTGAGCCCTTCAGAGAAGTCCTGGATCATGCAGGAAGAAGCTGGATGTCTGTGTCTGTAATTTTTGCCTCCCACTCATATTACAACAGTGGGAAGCCTCAAGGAACTGTTTCTAGGCAAAATTCAAGCCAGCCATGTGGAAAAAAACTAGGCCCCAATAAGTTTTATCACCAAACATATGTAAAAAACGATTAAACATGCCAGCAAACGTTTTAAAATACACTTTTATAAGAGTATGTATCTCTATTAATAAGCCTGATACCAGTCGCTATCACTGCATTTAAGCTTTACTTACATTACTTCGGTATCAGCAGCATTTTCTAGCAAATTCCATCCCTAGAAAAATATTTTAACTGCACATACATTATTGCAGGAAAACCTGCACGCTATTCCCCCTCTGAAGTTACCTCACTCCTCAGAATATGTGAGAACAGCAAAGGATCTTAGTTACTTCTGCTAAGATCATAGAAAACGCAGGCAGATTCTTCTTCTAAATACTGCCTGAGATAAACAGTACACTCCGGTACCATTTAAAAATAAACTTTTGATTGAAGAAATAAACTAAGTATAAAACACCACAGTCCTCTTACGACCTCCATCTTAGTTGAGAGTTGCAAGAGAATGACTGGATATGGCAGTGAGGGGAGGAGCTATATAGCAGCTCTGCTGTGGGTGATCCTCTTGCAACTTCCTGTTGGGAAGGAGAATATCCCACAAGTAATGGATGATCCGTGGACTGGATACACTTAACAAGAGAAAAAAAAAAATCACACCAAGCAGCGTGTAAATAATTAATACACTGATTAATTAATCCCAACTGTTCAATAAACCCCCCTCTCAGAGGAGATTAACCATGGATGCTAGTAAGGTATAAAGGAGCCACACTGTGACCCTGTTAACATTTTATGTGTAAAAAATTGAAAAATGTTACCTCCAGGACCCATGCTGTGGAACAGAACACAGCCTCTCAAGTGTGACAGTCTTATAGCAGCACTGCTGACATGGACTTGAGTGAGAGAAGCAAGCAGTGAAACTCGTCAACACTGATTGCTTAGGAGCTGTTAGCAGTAGTCTGGATGGTTTCGCAGGAAGGAAAAAAAAAAAAAAAAAAAAAAAAAAAAAAAAACTTTCCCTCCATCTCCAGACACTAACTTTCATCAATACTCTCACTGAGAGGTTGACATGACTACTTAAAACTCCAGTCCTATCTCGAAGGGCAGATACCCTTTTTCAGGACTCTCCAAATCTTCTGACACTTCTCTGCCACCTCCTATCGTGACGAAAGGCAAAGAATGACTGGGGTAATGAGTAAGTTGGAGCGATATTTAAGCCTTTGGCTGGGGCATGTTTGCCTCCTCCTGGTGGCCAGGTGTTTTTCCCAACAGTAAGGAATGAAGCCGTGGACTCTCCCTATCTTAGGAAGGAAAACAGAATCACAGTACACTGCCAATGGGAAAAGTACTTTCCAACATAAAAGATTATGTCAACGGAATGCATTGGTTCAAAAGGAGGACCTCTAATACCGAAAGCATTAGATTCAAATTTAAGGGTGAAGAAGAAGTGGCCTAATGCTAAACAAAACCTGGACAATAGTCTGAACATCAGGAAGTTTAGCTACCATCCTATGAAAAAGTACAGATAAAAGCATTAAATTGACCTTTTAGGGAGCTAGCAGACAAACCCCTGTCAAGACCATCCTGAAAACACTGAAATTCTGGGAATCCTAAAGGAATACCAAGAAAACCCTATAGAAGAGCACCACTCAAAATATGTTTGAGATATACATGTACAAACTAAACAATACAATGCCACAGCACCAAAGTAAAACTACACAAGCTCCTCCTATAAGCAAGATCTCTCAACCAGATTTCAAAATAGAAACTAAAAGTATTCAGGAAGAGGAGCGCTAAAAAAGCCAAGATAGCTAGAAAAGCTAAAGGTAGGAAATAATGGTTTAAAAAAGGATTTAAATACTACATTAAAAATGATTAGACGATATACAAAATATAATGACAATTGTATATACACATATTACCCCTCACAGGGATTGCTAAAAAAAATATATACTAATAAAGTGCCGGGTTAAGTGTAAAATAATATAACGATAATAGAAAGTTGTGAACAATGCGTCTGTGTATTATACAGAGACACGCTTTTAAAATCTTCGTCCTATATATACACATTTGTTGAACTAGAAAAATGTCCTATAAAGTCCAATATAATCCAAGATAGTGATTGCAAAAAATCTCCTGTTGTGCAGAAGAATAATGTTCCAAAAAGTGTTCCAAATTTAATTTTCCAAAAAAGGTGTCTAAAAATATATCCAAATCAAAAATAAGTGAATTATGTGTCCAAAATTAAAGTAGGTGTACACCAAAAGTTAAAAAAACACAAAAAAAAAAAACAGACGATCGATATAATATACAGTGACAATCCTCAAAGTGGTATACAGTGATTTTCTAAAAAGTGAAGGACGATCTCCTATAAAAGATAAGACATAGTGCAATATCACTAAAAAACTATTTATGCTTACCTGATAAATTTATTTCTCTTGTAGTGTAGTCAGTCCACGGGTCATCCATTACTTATGGAATATATCTCTTCCTAACAGGAAGCTGCAAGAGGATCACCCAGCAGAGCTTGCTACATAGCTCCTCCCCTCACATGTCATATTCAGTCATTCGACCAAAGCAGACGAGAAAGGAGAAACCATAGGGTGCAGTGGTGACTGGAGTTTAATTAAAATTTAGGTCTGCCTTAAAGACAGGGCGGGCCGTGGACTGACTACACTACAAGAGAAATAAATTTATCAGGTAAGCATAAATTATGTTTTCTCTTGTTAAGTGTAGTCAGTCCACGGGTCATCCATTACTTATGGAATACCAATACCAAAGCTAAAGTACACGGATGAAGGGAGGGACAAGGCAGGAACATTAAACAGAAGGAACCACTGCCTGAAGTACCTTTCTCCCAAAAATAGCCTCCGAAGAAGCAAAAGTGTCAAATTTGTAAAATTTTGAAAAGGTGTGAAGCGAAGACCAAGTCGCAGCCTTGCAAATCTGTTCAACAGAGGCCTCATTTTTAAAGGCCCAGGTGGAAGCCACAGCTCTAGTAGAATGAGCTGTAATCCTTTCAGGAGGCTGCTGTCCAGCAGTCTCAAAGGCTAAACGTATTATGCTACGAAGCCAAAAAGAGAGAGAGGTAGCCGAAGCCTTTTGACCTCTTCTCTGTCCAGAGTAAACGACAAACAGGGAAGAAGTTTGACGAAAATCTTTAGTTGCCTGCAAATAGAACTTCAGGGCACGGACTACGTCCAAATTATGCAAAAGTTGTTCCTTCTTTGAAGAAGGGTTAGGACACAGTGATGGAACAACAATCTCTTGATTGATATTCCTGTTAGAAACTACTACCTTAGGTAAGAACCCAGGTTTAGTACGCAGAACTACCTTGTCTGAATGAAAAATCAGATAAGGAGAATCACAATGTAAGGCAGATAACTCAGAGACTCTTCGAGCCGAGGAAATAGCCATCAAAAACAAAACCTTCCAGGATAACAGCTTGATATCAATGGAATGAAGGGGTTCAAATGGAACGCCTTGAAGAACATTAAGAACTAAGTTTAAGCTCCACGGCGGAGCAACAGTCTTAAACACAGGCTTAATCCTAGTTAAAGCCTGACAAAAAACCTGAACGTCTGGAACTTCAGCCAGACGTTTGTGTAGAAGAATAGACAGAGCAGAAATCTGTTCCTTTAACGAACTAGCAGATAAGCCCTTTTCTAAACCCTCTTGTAGAAAGGACAATATCCTAGGAATCCTAACCTTACTCCATGAGTAACTCTTGGATTCGCACCAATATAAATATTTACGCCATATCTTATGGTAAATTTTTCTGGTAACAGGCTTCCTAGCCTGTATTAAGGTATCAATAACAGACTCCGAGAAGCCACGCTTTGATAGAATCAAGCGTTCAATCTCCATGCAGTCAGCCTCAGAGAAATTAGGCTTGGATGGTTGAAAGGACCCTGAATTAGAAGGTCCTGCCTCAGAGGCAGAGACCATGGTGGACAGGACATGTCCACTAGGTCTGCATACCAGGTCCTGCGTGGCCACGCAGGCGCTATCAGAATCACCGAACCTCTCTCCTGTTTGATCTTGGCAATCAAACGAGGAAGCATCGGGAATGGTGGAAACACATAAGCTATGTGTAAGACCCAAGGGGCTGTCAGAGCATCTATCAGCACCGCTCCCGGGTCCCTGGACCTGGATCCGTAACAAGGAAGCTTGGCGTTCTGGCGAGACGCCATGAGATCCAGATCTGGTTTGCCCCAACGAAGAATCAGTTGAGCGAACACCTCCGGATGAAGTTCCCACTCCCCCGGATGAAAAGTCTGGCGACTTAGAAAATCCGCCTCCCAGTTCTCTACGCCTGGGATGTAAATCGCTGACAGGTGGCAAGAGTGAGACTCTGCCCAGCGAATTATCTTTGAGACTTCCAACATCGCTAGGGAACTTCTGGTTCCCCCTTGATGGTTGATGTAAGCCACAGTCGTGATGTTGTCCGACTGAAATCTGATGAACCTCAGAGTTGCTAACTGAGGCCAAGCTAGGAGAGCATTGAATATTGCTCTTAATTCCAGAATATTTATTGGGAGGAGTTTCTCCTCCTGAGTCCATAATCCCTGAGCTTTCAGGGAGTTCCAGACTGCGCCCCAGCCTAGAAGGCTGGCGTCTGTTGTTACAATCGTACAATCTGGCCTGCGAAAGGTCATCCCCTTGGACAGATGTGGCCGAGAGAGCCACCGTAGAAGAGAATCTCTGGTCTCTTGATCCAGACTTAGTAGGGGGGACAAATCTGAGTAATCCCCGTTCCACTGACTTAGCATGCACAATTGCAGCGGTCTGAGATGCAGGCGCGCAAATGGTACTATGTCCATTGCCGCTACCATTAAGCCGATTACTTCCATGCACTGAGCTACTGACGGGTGTGGAATGGAATGAAGGACACGGCAAGCATTTAGAAGTTTTGATAACCTGGCCTCTGTCAGGTAAATTTTCATCTCTACAGAATCTATAAGAGTCCCTAGGAAGGGAACCCTTGTAAGTGGTAATAGAGAACTCTTTTCCACGTTCACCTTCCACCCATGCGACCTCAGAAATGCCAGAACTATCTCTGTATGAGACTTGGCAGTTTGAAAACTTGACGCTTGTATCAGAATGTCGTCTAGGTACGGAGTCACCGCTATGCCTCGCGGTCTTAGTACCGCCAGAAGTGAGCCCAGAACTTTTGTAAAGATTCTTGGAGCCGTAGCTAATCCGAAGGGAAGAGCTACAAACTGGTAATGCCTGTCTAGGAAAGCAAATCTTAGGTACCGATAATGATCCTTGTGAATCGGTATGTGAAGGTAGGCATCCTTTAAATCCACTGTGGTCATGTACTGACCCTCTTGGATCATGGGAAGGATGGTTCGATTAGTTTCCATTTTGAATGATGGAACTCTTAGAAATTTGTTTAGGATTTTTAAGTCCAAGATTGGTCTGAAGGTTCCCTCTTTCTTGGGAACCACAAATAGATTTGAATAGAATCCCTGCCCGTGTTCCGTCCGCGGAACTGGGTGGATCACCCCCATTAGTAAAAGGTCTTGTTCACAGAGTAGAAACGCCTCTTTCTTTATTTGGTTTGCTGATAACCTTGAAAGATGAAATCTCCCTCGTGGAGGAGAAGTTTTGAAGTCCAGGAGATATCCCTGAGATATGATCTCCAACGCCCAGGGATCCTGGACATCTCTTGCCCAAGCCTGGGCGAAGAGAGAAAGTCTGCCCCCCACTAGATCCGTTTCCAGATAGGGGGCCCTCTCTTCATGCTGTCTTGGGGGCAGCAGCAGGTTTCTTGGCCTGCTTGCCCTTGTTCCAGGACTGGTTAACTTTCCAGCCCTGCCTGTAACGAGCAACAGCTCCTTCCTGTTTTGGAGCGGAGGAAGTTGATGCTGCTCCAGCCTTGAAGTTACGAAAGGCACGAAAATTAGACTGTTTGGCCTTTGATTTGGCCCTGTCCTGAGGTAGAGCATGGCCCTTACCTCCCGTAATGGCAGCTATAATTTCTTTCAAGCCGGGCCCGAATAAGGTCTGCCCTTTGAAAGGAATATTAAGCAATTTAGATTTAGAAGTCACTTCTGCTGACCAGGATTTAAGCCATAGCGCTCTGCGCGCTTGGATGGAGAATCCGGAGTTCTTAGCCGTAAGTTTGGTTAAATGTACGACGGCATCAGAAACAAATGCGTTAGCTAGCTTAAGTGCTTTAAGCTTGTTCATAATTTCATCCAATGGAGCTGTGCGAATGGCCTCTTCCAGAGACTCAAACCAGAATGCCGCCGCAGCAGTGACAGGCGCAATGCATGCAAGGGGCTGTAAGATAAAACCTTGTTGAACAAACATTTTCTTAAGGTAACCCTCTAATTTCTTATCCATTGGATCTGAAAAGGCACAACTATCCTCCACCGGGATAGTGGTACGCTTAGCTAAAGTAGAAACTGCTCCCTCCACCTTAGGGACCGTCTGCCATAAGTCTCGTGTGGTGGCGTCTATAGGAAACATTTTCCTAAATATGGGAGGAGGGGAAAAGGGCACACCAGGTCTATCCCACTCCTTGCTAATAATCTCTGTAAGCCTTTTAGGTATAGGAAACACGTCAGTACACACCGGTACCGCATAGTATCTATCCAACCTACATAATTTTTCTGGAATTGCAACCGTGTTACAATCATTCAGAGCCGTTAATACCTCCCCTAGCAATATGCGGAGGTTCTCAAGCTTAAATTTAAAATTAGAAATCTCTGAATCCAGTCTCCCTGGATCATATCCGTCACCCAAAGAATGAAGCCCTCCGTCTTCACGTTCTGCAAACTGTGAAGCAGTATCTGACATGGCTCTCACCTCATCCGCGCGCTCTGTCCTTAACCCAGAGCTATCGCGCTTGCCTCTTAATTCTGGCAATTTAGATAATACTTCTGTCATAACAGTAGCCATGTCTTGCAAAGTGATTTGTAAGGGCCTCCCTGATGTACTTGGCGCCACAAAATCACGCACCTCCTGAGCGGGAGGCGAAGGTACTGACACGTGAGGAGAGTTAGTCGGCATAACTTCCCCCTCGTTGTCTGGTGATAATTTCTTTACATGTAAAGATTGACTTTTATTTAAAGTAGCATCAATGCAATTAGTACATAAATTTCTATTGGGCTCCACATTGGCCTTTAAACATAGTGAACAAAGAGATTCATCTGTGTCAGACATGTTTAAACAGACTAGCAATGAGACTAGCAAGCTTGGAAATACTTTTCTAAATAAATTTACAAGCAATATAAAAAACGCTACTGTGCCTTTAAGAAGCACAAAAAGCTGTCACAGTTGAAATAACAATGAACCAAAATAGTTATAGCAACCAATTTTTCACAGTAAATGTATTAAGTTAGCAAAGGATTGCACCCACCAGCAAATGGATGATTAACCCCTTAATACCCAAAAACGGATTAACAATTTAATAATTAACATTTCTCACAGTCAAAACACACTGTCACAGGTCTCTGTGACCGATTACCTCCCTCAAAATGAATTTTGAAGACCCCTGAGCTCTCTAGAGACGATCTGGATCATGGAGGATGAAGTAGACAGATTGTGACTGAATTTTTACTGCGCAAAAAAGCGCTAAAATAGGCCCCTCCCACTCATATTACAACAGTGGGGAAGCTCAGAAAACTGTTTCTATGCAGAAAACAAAGATGGCCATGTGGTAAAAATCATGCCCCAATAAGTTTTATCACCAAGTACCTCACAAAAAACGATTAACATGCCAGTAAACGTTTTAAACATACATTTGAAAAGTTATGAATTGTTATTAATAAGCCTGCTACCAGTCGCTTTTACTGCAGTTAAGGCTCATACATTATTTCAGTATTAACCGTATTTTCAGAGTCAATTCCATTCCTTAGAAAAATACATTCAGTGTACACACACTCATCAGCCTAATACCAGTCGCTATCACTGCATTTAAGGCTGAACTTACTTTACATTGGTATCAGCAGTATTTTCTCAGTCAATTCCATTCCTCAGAAAAATAATTACTGCACATACCTCATTTGCAGGGGGGCCCTGCATGCTATTCCCCTTCTCTGAAGTTACCTCACTCCTCATATGAGAACAGCCAGTGGATCTTAGTTACGTCTGCTAAGATCATAGAAAACGCAGGCAGATTCTTCTTCTAATGCTGCCTGAGAATAAACAGCACACTCCGGTGCCATTTAAAATAACAAACTTTTGATTGTAGAAATAAACTAAGTTAAAAAACACCACAGACCTCTCACAGCGACCTATCTAGTTAGGCTGCAAGAGAATGACTGAATATGACATGTGAGGGGAGGAGCTATGTAGCAAGCTCTGCTGGGTGATCCTCTTGCAGCTTCCTGTTAGGAAGAGATATATTCCATAAGTAATGGATGACCCGTGGACTGACTACACTTAACAAGAGAAATATCGATATCAAATAGGTAATATGCTTACCAAAATAGGAACCTGAGTCGTTAAACCAGAGATGTGTACGCGTTTCGGCCTTCAACAAGACCTTTCAAGACTGACCATTTTTTTTGGTTATTTTGGTAAGCATATTACCTATTTGATATCAATATTGTTAGCGATATTGCACTGTCCATCTTTTATAGGAGATCGTCCTTCACTTTTTAGAAGATCACTGTATACCACTTTGAAGATTGTCACTGTATATTATATCAAGATTGTCTCTGATTTTTATTTAATTTTGGTGTACACCTATTTTGAATTTTGTACACAATTCACTAAGCTTTATGATTTGGATATATTGTTGGACATCTTTTTTGGAACACATTTTTGGAACATCTTTTGGAACACTTATTTTGGAGCATTAGTCTTCTGCACAACAGGAGATTTTTTGCAATCACTTTATCTTCGATTATATTGGAATTTTACAGACATTTTTCTAGTTCAACCAATGTTGTATATAGGATGCAGATTTTATAAGCGTGTCTGTATAATACACAGAAGCATTGTTCACAACTGTCTATATTATCGTTATTGATATTATACACTTAAAGTGAATGTAAACTATACTGAACCTCTAAGTCGCAACTGAAAGTACAAATCAATTAAGGTGGAGTTTGTCATGAATTTCTCTCTTTTGTTATAATAAAACTATAATTTTACCTTTAGATCAGCTAATCTAAACCGCCGTCACTCCGCTTCGCTCTAAAAAAATATATATATATTTTTACATGATGAATATCATCTTCTACATTCTGATAGAATTTAGACGCCACTGGGGGAACTTAACTTTACACCCCTAAATTAAAGTACGCATGCGTGTCTCATTGAATTGAATAACAAACAAGCGCGTTCATGAGACACGCATGCGCATTGTAGGTGGGACCGCTCTTACTATTGAAAACGGAAAATCCGGAAATGAGTGGGTGGGTGGAGTAATATAAATATTGGTATGTTCATACAATACTAAAAAAAAAAAAAAAAAATTAAGAAGGTATTTCTTAAAAAAAAATAGATGTAATTAAAGTTTGGTCCGAAAATTTACTTTCACTTTAACCCCTTAATGACCACAATGTACCCTGTATGTCACTGGTTGTTAAGGTTTTTTTTCCGGACATAATAGCACAAGTCTAGCAAGAACACACTATTAATGCCCTCCCTCCAGCAGGCTTTGTGGAATAGAGCAGTCTCAACGCTGGTGGCAAGACCGTGCTATAAAACAATCAAGTCCCAAAAAAAGGCCAGTGACATACAGGGTACGTCGCTGGTCCTTAAGGGGTTAAAAAGGGATACTAAACCCAATTTCTTTTCTTTCATGATTCAGATAGAGCATGCAGTTTTAAGCAACTTTCTAATTTATTCCGATTATCAGGTTTTCTTCATTCTCTTGCTATTTTTATTTGAAAAGGCAGGATTAAAAGCGTTGGAGCCGGCCAATTTTTAGTTCCGTACCCTGGATAGGGCTTGCTGATTGGTGTCTGCATTTAGCCATCAAATCAGCCAGCGCAACCCAGGTTCTCAACCTAAAATGGGCCGGCTCCAAAGCTTTTATTCCTGCTTTTTCAAATAACGATAGCAAGAGAATGAATAAAAAAATAGAAGTAAATTAGAAAGCTGCTTAAAATTGCATGCTCTATCCAAATCATGAAAGAAAAAAATTGGGTTTAGTATCCCTTTAACCCTGCACTTTATTAGTATATCTTTATCAATCCCTGTGTAATATGTGCATTGTCATATTTTGTATATGTTCTATTATTTTTTAATGATTTTTAATGTAGTATTAAATCCTTTTTTAAAACCCTTACTTTCTACCTTTAGCTTTTCTAGCTATCTTAGCGCTACACTTCCTGCAAACTTTTAGTCACCACTCAAAATATGCCTTCCAAATTTTGTGATAAATCCTGTCACAGGCTTTGTCTAAAAAAAAACAACAAAAAAACAGTCTAAAAACTAGTAGTTCAAAATAAACGCTGTTATACTTTAAGATCCTGCAATTCAAGCATGGATAACAACCAGTTCTAGTCTGACCTATTGTTCTCTGAATGGTCCTTCTCCCACTTCCAATGTCTACATGGACTAATATATACTTAAGACAGACTAGAATGGGTTCCTATCAATGCTTGAATTGCAGTTCTATAATTAAGGGTGAATTTTTCTATCCTATTAACGGAACAAAATTCAAGATTAAGCAGCACCTTAAATGCAGGTCCTCTTTTGTTGTCTATATTATTAAATGCCCATGTGGCTTAATTTATGTGTTTGAGACCTGTAGGGAACGGATAACTGAACATAAATCAAATATTAGAAGGAAAGAAATAGGCACAAGTTTCCTCTCACTTTCTTTCTATGGGTGACAACAATAGTCAACTGAAGTTCCAGATTATTGAAATTATGTGATTAAACGCAGAAGAGGAGGTGACGGAACATTTTCTAAAAATCAAGGAGATGTTTTGGATACAAAAAATAGAATTGGTAAAACCCAAGGGTCTGAATAAAAATTTTCATTGGACAATTTTTATAATAAGCCTTATATTGTACAATGTTCTTTTTAATTGTATATATATAACTTTGTGGGGAAGGGGGTTTACATTAAGAAATTAATTTATGAACAATCTATATTAAGATACTTGAAGTGCAGTACTAAATTTTGACCACATGATGTCAGTATAGTATAGACTTTTGTTTGTACAACAGATGAGAGTATAAAAGACATAAACCTGTATGCAATGAAGTATAACGACTAAGGGTCTATTCCAGGCCTGAAACATAATTTTGCCTATGGGCCCAACTTAAAGGAAATAAAGGTCCTTTTACATTTTTGGAGACTGGAAATGGTATTGATGTTACACTTCCTGCATAGCCAGTGGACTGCGGGTACCCCCTTGACTATTTATGTAGGCTATCGCCGTGACCTTGTCTGACTGGAAATGTATAAGCTTTTCCTCCTATAAAAAGGGGTCAGGACTAAATAGCCTGAAGAATTGCTCAAAGCTCCATAATGTTGATAGGTAACCTTGCCTCTAGAGGAGACCAGATTCTTTGCACTCGAGAATCCCAGACCACATGCGCACTTTTATAAAATAGAACCTTTTCATTATAAGCATGCTTATGTAATATTACAAAATGCATCTGAAATATAAGGAAGATAGTACATTTTTAGCAGATTTTCAGTAAATTACTACTGTTCAATATTTAACAGAGCGAAAAAACACAAAACAGAACCAAAAGAATGCAGGTTTCAGTTTTGTGTTCGCTCTGTTAAATATTGAACAGTAGTAATTTACTGAAAATCTGCTAAAAATGTACTATCTTCCTTGTATTTCAGATGAATTTTGTAATATTACATAAGCATTTTTATAATGAAAAGGTTCTATTTTATAAAAGTGCCTGATATATGTATGTTTATACATTTATACTCCTTTACTCTGTATACGGTATTTTGACCAAGTATCAGGCGGTCACTCTCTCAACTTCAAGTAATTAACTTTTAGACAATCTACAGCTGAAGGTTCTTTTGTTTTAACCAATGAGCGGTATGTAATGGTTTTAAATAGAGTGTATTGTATTGAGTCTAGTATGCTATGATTAAAGCTTGTTGAAGCTAAAATGCATAAGCATCTATCCTCAGCTGTGTGTGCTAAAAAGTGTAGCTTATGGACTGTCTGCTCATTTTTTAATCTATGGATGCAATAAATGCTAAGTTTTAAAGGACTATTTTGGAAGCTGCTTTTTTTCTCTGTGAATCGTTTTGTCAGCTTACAGAAGCAGTTCTAACCTTGCTACCAGTGTGACTTCTTGCTAACTTTGGAGCCGTAGCTACAGGGAAGTAGCCGTTGATACTCGACCATATGCCTGCCTGGAAGGTGTGCCTCCCGGTGACCGATGCGGCTATACTAGAGTGTGAAGTACTCATTGGGCTTGAACGGCAGACGGTAGTGGAAGAAACAGGTGGATCCCGATTGGCTGTGAGCAGCCAACTCCCCCTACATTCCCTCAGTGAGCACGCAGGATCGGATGGCACCAGGAATGAAAATAAGCAGAGGTGAGGTTTTCCCACATCACATAAGGATACCTGGTGATTTAAGATCTGCTTTGTATAAGTAATCTCAACCTTATACAATAAGGTATTTCTGAGAATATCAAGTGTACCCTGAGGGGATAAGCATATACAATCCTATTTGAACATTTTAAGGTTGATACTTTAACAGCTATACTCGACACTCTCCCTTTAAGCTAACTTCTGATAATCACTCAAGGCGATCTGGTATAAACCACTATAATATAAGTGCATTATTACATTATTAGTACTGTACTACTCTTCCAATACAGGATTTTATTAGTGTACCTTCCCCGCCCTCTTTGTATCTTTCATGTAATTGGCAAGAGTCCATGAGCTAGTGACGTATGGGATATACAATCGTACCAGGAGGGGCAAAGTTTCCCAAACCTCAAAATGTCTATAAATACACCCCCTCACCACACCCACAATTCAGTTTTACAAACGTTGCCTCCTGTAGAGGTGGTGAAGTAAGTTTGTGCTAAGATTTCTACGTTGACATGCGCTTCTCAGCATTTTGAAGCCAGATTCCTCTCAGAGTACAGCGAATTTCAGAGGGACATGAAGAGAGTATCACCTATTGAATGCAATGATTTTCCTAACGGGGGTCTACAGGGAGTGCAGAATTATTAGGCAAGTTGTATTTTTGAGGATTATTTTTATTATTAAACAACAACCATGTTCTCAATGAACCCAAAAAACTCATTAATATCAAAGCTGAATAGTTTTGGAAGTAGTTTTTAGTTATAGCTATTTTAGGGGGATATCTGTGTGTGCAGGTGACTATTACTGTGCATAATTATTAGGCAACTTAACAAAAAACAAATATATACCCATTTCATTTATTTATTTTTACCAGTGTAACCAATATAACATCTCAACATTCACAAATATACATTTCTGACATTCAAAAACAAAACAAAAACAAATCAGTGACCAATATAGCCACCTTTCTTTGCAAGGACACTCAAAAGCCTGCCATCCATGGATTCTGTCAGTGTTTTGATCTGTTCACCATCAACATTGCCTGCAGCAGCAACCACAGCCTCCCAGACACTGTTCAGAGAGGTGTACTGTTTTCCCTCCTTGTAAATCTCACATTTGATGATGGACCACAGGTTCTCAATGGGGTTCAGATCAGGTGAACAAGGAGGCCATGTCAATAGATTTTCTTCTTTTATACCCTTTCTTGCCAGCCATGCTGTGGAGTACTTGGACGCGTGTGATGGAGCATTGTCCTGCATGAAAAACAGAATTTATGTTTACCTGATAAATTACTTTCTCCAACGGTGTGTCCGGTCCACGGCGTCATCCTTACTTGTGGGATATTCTCTTCCCCAACAGGAAATGGCAAAGAGCCCAGCAAAGCTGGTCACATGATCCCTCCTAGGCTCCGCCTTCCCCAGTCATTCGACCGACGTAAAGGAGGAATATTTGCATAGGAGAAATCATATGATACCGTGGTGACTGTAGTTAAAGAAAATAAATCATCAGACCTGATTAAAAAAACCAGGGCGGGCCGTGGACCGGACACACCGTTGGAGAAAGTAATTTATCAGGTAAACATAAATTCTGTTTTCTCCAACATAGGTGTGTCCGGTCCACGGCGTCATCCTTACTTGTGGGAACCAATACCAAAGCTTTAGGACACGGATGATGGGAGGGAGCAAATCAGGTCACCTAGATGGAAGGCACCACGGTTTGCAAAACCTTTCTCCCAAAAATAGCCTCAGAAGAAGCAAAAGTATCAAATTTGTAAAATTTGGTAAAAGTGTGCAGTGAAGACCAAGTCGCTGCCTTACATATCTGATCAACAGAAGCCTCGTTCTTAAAGGCCCATGTGGAAGCCACGGCCCTAGTGGAATGAGCTGTGATTCTTTCAGGAGGCTGCCGTCCGGCAGTCTCATAAGCCAATCTGATGATGCTTTTAAGCCAAAAAGATAGAGAGGTAGAAGTTGCTTTTTGACCTCTCCTTTTACCAGAATAAACAACAAACAAGGAAGATGTTTGTCTGAAATCCTTTGTAGCATCTAAATAGAATTTTAGAGCACGGACAACGTCCAAATTGTGTAACAAACGTTCCTTCTATGAAACTGGATTCGGACACAAAGAAGGTACAACTATCTCCTGGTTAATATTTTTGTTGGAAACAACCTTCGGAAGAAAACCAGGCTCAGTACGTAAAAACCACCTTATCTGCATGGACCAGATAGGGCGGAGAACACTGCAGAGCAGATAACTCAGAAACTCTTCTAGCAGAAGAAATTGCAACCTAAAACAAAACTTTCCAAGATAATAACTTAATATCTATGGAATGTAAGGGTTCAAACGGAACCCCTTGAAGAACTGAAAGAACTAGATTAAGACTCCAGGGAAGAGTCAAAGGTCTGTAAACAGGCTTGATTCCAACCAGAGCCTGAACAAACGCTTAAACGTCTGGCACAGCTGCCAGCCTTTTCTGAAGTAAAACAGATAAAGCAGAGATCTGTCCCTTCAGAGAACTCGCAGAAAATCCTTTCTCCAAACCTTCTTGTAGAAAGGAAAGAATCTTAGGAATTTTTATCTTGTTCCATGGGAATCCTTTAGATTCACACCAACAGATATATTTTTTCCATATATTATGGTAAATTTTTCTAGTTACAGGCTTTCTAGCCTGAATAAGAGTATCTATTACAGAATCCGAAAACCCACGCTTTGATAAAATCAAGCGTTCAAACTCCAAGCAGTCAGTTGGAGGAAAACCAGATTCGGATGTTCGAATGGACCCTGAATAAGAAGGTCCTGTCTCAAAGGTAGCTTCCATGGTGGAGCCGATGACACATTCACCAGGTCTGCATACCAAGTCCTGCGTGGCCACACAGGAACTATCAAGGTCACCGAAGCCCTCTCCAGATTGATCCTGGCTACCAGCCTGGGAATGAGAGGAAACGGTGGGAATACATAAGCTAGGTTGAAGATCCAAGGTGCTACTATTGTATCCAATAGAGTCGCCTTGGGATCCCTGGATTTGGACCCGTAACAAGGGACCATGAAGTTCTGACGAGAGGCCATCAGAACCAAGTCTGGAATGCCCCATAATTGAGT
>NW_026512541.1:0-23938 GCF_027579735.1 Bombina bombina | reverse complement strand
AACCAGAACTGGATCTCATGGCATCTCGCCAGAATGCCAAGCTTCCCTGTTACGGATCCAGGTCCAGGGACCCAGAAGCGGCACTGATAGATGCTCTAGCAGCGCCTTGGTTCTTCAACCTGGCCTATGTGTTTCCACCATTTCCTCTGCTCCCTCGTCTGATTGCCAAAATCAAACAGGAGAGAGCATCAGTGATATTGATAGCGCCTGCGTGGCCACGCAGGACCTGGTATGCAGACCTAGTGGACATGTCATCCTTTCCACCATGGACTCTGCCTCTGAGAAAAGACCTTCTAATACAAGGTCCTTTCAATCATCCGAATCTACTTTCTCTGAGACTGACTGCATGGAGATTGAACGCTTGATCCTATCAAAGCGTGGCTTTCTCCGAGTCAGTAATTGATACCTTAATACAGGCACGAAAGCCTGTCACCAGGAAAATTTACCACAAGATTTGGCGTAAATATCTTCATTGGTGTGAATCCAAGAATTACTCATGGAGTAGGGTTAGGATTCCTAGGATATTGTCCTTCCTCCAAGAGGGTTTAGACAAAGGACTATCAGCTAGTTCTTTAAAGGGACAGATTTCTGCTCTGTCTATTCTTTTACACAAGCGTCTGGCAGAAGTTCCAGACGTTCAGGCATTTTGTCATGCTTTAGTTAGAATTAAGACTGTGTTTAAACCTGTTGCTCCCCCATGGAGCTTAAACTTGGTTCTTAAAGTTCTTCAAGGGGTTCCGTTTGAACCCCTTCATTCTATTGATATCAAACTTCTATCATGGAAAGTTCTTTTTCTGATGGCTATTTCCTCGGCTCGAAGAGTCTCGGAGTTATCTGCCTTACATTGTGATTCTCCTTATCTGATCTTTCATTCAGATAAAGTAGTTCTGCGTACAAAACCTGGGTTTTTACCTAAGGTGGTTTCTAACAAGAATATCAATCAAGAGATTGTTGTTCCATCATTATGCCCTAATCCTTCTTCAAAGAAGGAATGTCTTTTGCATAATCTAGACGTAGTCCGTGCATTGAAGTTTTACTTGCAGGCTACTAAAGATTTTCGCCAAACATCTCACCTGTTTGTTATTTACTCTGGACATAGGAGAGGTCAAAAGGCCTCGGCAACCTCTCTTTCTTTTTGGCTTCGGAGTATAATTCGTTTAGCATATGAGACTGCTGGACAGCAGCCCCCTGAAAGAATTACAGCTCATTCTACTAGAGCTGTGGCTTCTACCTGGGCCTTTAAAAATGAGGCCTCTGTTGAACAGATTTGTAAGGCTGCGACTTGGTCTTCGCTTCAAAATTTCGCTTTCAAAATTTTACAAATTTGATACTTTTGCTTCTTCGGAGGCTGTTTTTGGGAGAAAGGTTCTACAGGCAGTGGTTCCTTCCGTTTAAATTCCTGCCTTGGGGGGGGGGGGGGGGGGGGGGGGGCGTGGGGGGTGGTGGGTGGGGGGGGGGTTGGGGGGGGGGGAGGGGTGGGGGTGGGGGGGGGTGTGGGGTGGTGGGGGGGGGGTGGGGGGGTGGGTAGGGGGGGGTGTGGCGGGTGGGGGGGGGTGGGGTGGAGGGGGGGGGGGGGTGGGGGGGGGTGGTTGGGGGGGGGGGGGGGGGGGGGGGGGGTGGGGGTGGGGGGGGGGGGGGGGGGGGGGGGGTGGGGGGGGGGGGGGGGGGGGGGGGGGGGGTGGGGGGGGTGGGGGGGGGGGGGGGGGGGGTGGGGGGGGGGGGGGTGGGGTGGGGGGGGGGGTGGGGGAGTGGGGGGGGGGCGGTGGTGGGGGGGGGGGGGGGGGGGGGTGGGCGGGGGGGGTGGGGGGGTGGGGGGGGGGGATGGGGGGGGGGGGGGGGGGTGGGGGGGGGGTGGGGGTGTGGGGTGGGGAGTGGGGGGGTCCCACCCATCATCCGTGTACTTAAGCTTTGGTATTGGTATCCCAGAAGTAATGGATGATCCGTGGACTGGATACACTTAACAAGAGAAAACATAATTTATGCTTACCTGATAAATTTATTTCTCTTGTAGTGTATCCAGTCCACGGCCCGCCCTGTCCTTTTAAGGCAGGTCTAAATTTTAATTAAACTTCAGTTACCACTGCACCCTATGGTTTCTCCTTTCTCGGCTTGTTTCGGTCGAATGACTGGATATGGCAGTTAGGGGAGGAGCTATATAGCAGCTCTGCTGTGGGTGATCCTCTTGCAACTTCCTGTTGGGAAGGAGAATATCCCAGAAGTAATGGATGATCCGTGGACTAGATACACTACAAGAGAAATAAATTTATCAGGTAAGCATAAATTATGTTTTCACCAGGTAAACCGGCTTTTTGAAGGATACCATCCTATTCCGCCTTGGGCTTTTTAAATTCTTCAGCTGGTGTTCATTAATTATTTACAATATATTGAATTCATCAAGACCTGAATATTTTAATATCTAAAGATGTGTCAAGGAATAAACTTTTCACATAGATACAGTTTAATACATAATAATATGTAACATAATTTATGCAAGGGTATTTTACTACTGGTTTAAAATCCTTTATCCAAACTGGTTCAGACCAGAAAAGGTTTGGATTTTGGAATATTTGTATATTTACATCTGTAAAAATAGCTTAGAAATAGGATGGGATCAGGAGTGGAACTACCATTGGTGCAGGCCCAAGTTCTGGCGGGGGCCCATAGCAGCCAGTCTATAAATAGGTGTGTGCAGAATGTGTACAATCCTAATACAGGGGAGTCTTTTATTAGTGTAGAATGCAGGTCTATCTATCAATCATCAAAATAAATATAGCATGTCTATTATTACTGTACTGTGGCCCCTCAGGGATGTCCATTATACCACATTGTATCAGGAATGTTCCAATGGTTCTCTAACACATTTTTGATATGTCTAGCTTCTTCATTATATGTAGTAATAAATAAAGGGACAATTGAGAGGAAAAATATACAGGATAAGGTTACATTTATTACTACATATAATGAAGGAGCTAGGACATTCTTAAAGCAGATCCTTTATTACAGGAATGTATTGATGATGCACCCACTGTAGTATATAAAAAGAATAGGGATCTTCAAAGTATACTGGCCCCATCAAAATTAAAACCAGCTAAACCTGATATAGGAACCTCAGATTCTAATTGGATAGCTTTGAAACATGGAACAAACAAATGTGGAAGAATAAATTGTTGTATGTGTCCTAAAATTGATAATAATAGTTGTACCTCCAACTGGAATAAAAGCCAATACTTTAATATCCATAGCAGAACTGCTTGTAACTCGAACTATGTAATGTATCAACTTACTTGCGTTTGTGATAAAATTTATATTGGTTACACAAAAATAAAAATGAAACGTAGGGTATATGAGCACCTAGAAAACATCAGTGAAAGTTATAAATATAGTGTGACATTACCCTAGTAGCCATATGAAAAAAACATGTGGATTTGTTTGCTAACATTGCATCATAAGATATTCACGATACAATGTGGTATAATGGAGACACACCACGACAGTCACGTGATCATGTGATGAGGGTATGAGGCAGTGATTAGCTTATGTGACAATCAGGAGGCGGGGGTTAACAGCCAGGATGTTTAAAAAGTCTTAGTATACACAATAGTTATATAAGCCGTTAAAGGGACACTCAAGTCAAAATTAAACTTTCATTATTCAGATAGAGCATGCAATTTTAAACAACTTTCCAATTTACTTCCATTAACAAAATGTGCAGATGGCTGTCACATGGTACGGGGAGAGTGGAAATAGACAACTTTTAAAAAATCTACTACTCATTTGAAGTTCAGACTAAGTGCTATTGCATTGTCTTGTTATCTTGCATTTGTTAATTATGCAAAACTACTGTGTTGACTGGTCCTTTAAGACCTTTTGAGAAAGACTGCCCAAGGTGCAGTTGAAATGCGTAGAGGCGATATAAGAGACTTCAGGTATCTGTGTACGATTTACTTGTCAACTGCCTATTGCAACTGAGTGGATACAGATTAAAAGTGGATTCAGTATACTATGTGGATTTAACATGAAGGGAGACCGATACACGATATGCTGATACATTGTTTTAATCTAGTAAGTGAAACTTTTATTTGTGTGTGTGCCTGTATAATAAATTGATAAGTAAGTCGCGGATGCACTTGTTCTTATTTCTTTCAAAACTGTTTAAGTCCTGGGATGCATCCCGGTCCTTGAAAAAACACTTCCACTTCTATAGAACAAGATATTGAAGAATAGAAGCTTATTAATGATTGGTGATTTTATATATATATATATATATATATATATATATATATATATATATATATATATATATATATATATATATATATATATATATAGATCTATATATATATATATATATATATATATATATATATATATATATATATATATATATATATAAAATCTATCCTATCTATCTATCTATCTATCTCCTTTTCTTGTGATTTTTGGGTTCTGATAGAGAGTGTTTACCAAAACCCTTTTTTTTTTATTTGACATGCTCCTTAAGCTGTACAAATAGGTTTCTTGACGTGTGTCCTACATATTGTAGGTTGCAGCAACATTCTGATAAATAAACCACATTTCTGGAATGGCAAGTTATTAATTGTTCTACTGTCAAGAACAAATCATACCTGGTCTAGATGTATAAGTGTCTGCCTAGTCTGTTCGCCAAAACTTTGGCATATATTTTGACATCCATATTTATGAGCGAAATGGGCCTGTAGCTGGAACAGAGTGCTGGGTCCTTGCCTTCCTTGTGTATTGTGATGATGTTTGCTTCCAAAAATTCTGGAATGAAACTACCCCTGGCAGCTGCCCTCGTAAATAGTCGAAGCAAAATTGGAGATAGAATGGAGCTAAGAGTTTGATAGAAAGTGACCGTGAACCCATCTGGGCCTGGCGCTTTGTGGGGCATGAGGCTGGCTATAGCTACCTTAACTTCTGCCCCTCTAACTCTTTTTTAGCTTCTTCTGATAGGGTGGGCATATCTAGCTTCTCTAGGAACTTATTGATGCCCTTAGGGCTGGCTCTATCTATTGTCTCTGAGGCTTCAATGTTATATAGGGAGGAGTAGTAATTTGCAAATGCTACACCTATTTCTCTGGGTGAATAAACCACCCCATCATGAGTTTTAATTAGGGCTATGCTCTTCTGTTGTGTACGCTTACGAAGCTTATTAGCCAAAAGTCTATCTGCTCTATTTCCTTTCTAATAGTATAATTGTTTGAGTCTGTGTAGGCTCTCTTGACCTCTCTGGATATCTTGTTTGGAGATTTCTTCTCTAATAAGTCCTATCTGGTGGGCCATCTGGGGACTTGGGTGCTGTTTGTTGGAGTTCTCGAGTGTACGAAGATCTCTGTATAGTTTAGCTAGTGACTGGTGTCCCGTCTTACGGCACTGTGCTATTTTTTTAATTAAGTGTCCACGAAGATGGGCTTTAAGAGCCGCCCATATCATATCTATATCTCTGGTGTCAACGTCATTGTGTGTTCAAAATTCTCTCACGACCTTGGTTAGTTCAGGGAGTTCAATGTCTGACAGCCATTGCTCTGGGAGCCTCCAAGGGGGTCTGCTAGTCAGAGACTGCAGCCTAGTGAAGTCTAGGCAAACCACATTGTGGTCTGACCACATACATGGCTTAATGCTAGGGTTAGTAAAGTTATCTAGGGACCAAGAGTCGCATAATAGGTAATCAATTCTTGAGTAAGAGTTGTGGGCCTTATAATAATGTGTGAAATCTTTTTCTGAGGGTATTTGTTTAGTGGTTGGTGTGTAGACAAAAACTAGAGTATATAGAGTCTCATTGAGTGTGCAAATAATTATGAGGAATCGACCTTCATCATCCCTTTTAGCGTACTCTAACTTAAAAGTTAATTCTTTACTGATTAAGATAGAAACTCCCTTTGCTTTCCCTTCAGTGTTAGATGCCATCTCACATACCGGGTAGTGCTGGAAGATCTTAAAAGTCCGGGAGCCCCAGTCCAATGAGTCTCCTGAAGGAATAGGATATGTATCTTATGTGTAAGCAGGTAGCGCTGTAAGAGATTTCTTTTCGTAGGGGAGTTTAGCCCCTGCGTTCAGAGTGTTGCCTTTAAAAAAAATATTTTTTTTTTGTAGGGGAGGGATAAGGATGGGGGTAGGGGTTGAGGGGAAACGGGAATATGTGAGTCAGGTGGAGGTGCGGAGATATAATAAATCAAATATCTACCCAAAGAGGAGGTCTTGAGGGCCCTAATATGAATATACACTTTCGCAATGAGTGTCCCATCTGGATTATAAACAGAGGGACACAACTAAATTATTGGGGGCGGAGATAAGCAGAGAGGAGTCTTGTTCCCCGCCGGTCCTATATAATAATAATAAAAATATAAACATAACATATTTGATAACATAAATAATACAGTGAACAACAAGCAAGACTTTGTAACCTAAACAAGAGGAGAATGTGAGGCTGTCATGAACCAAGCCTCCAGACTAAAAAGAAAAGGTCTGGGAGGCATTCTGCTAAGAAGGGCTGTGTGGGGATTTGAACCTGTGGCTCTGTGGTTGCTATTTCTGTTTGCTTGTGTGTTGAGCCACAGCCAGTTCTAGTAATAGCAAGGAACTTAAAAGATCTGATAAATAACTATTTGCCTTACTTGTTATTACACCTGTGCAACACGCAGGTGTTCTCATTCTGGAATTAATCAGAACCAACCCTGTGCAAAACCTCCCTATTTAAGGATGGCTTTTAGTCTGCATTTTTGTCTTCACATTGGATCTGTTTTGTCAAGTCAGAACCTGTTTCCTGTACTTCTTTGGAGAAAGATTTCACCTTTGCACATGTTTACAAGGTATTACCAGGAGAAAGACTTTACCTTCAAACCTGTTACCAGTTCACAAGTTTGTATCCTGCCTTGTGCAATTCCTGCACTCAGCTATAACCAGGAGAAAGACTTTACCTTTAAACCTGTTACCAGTTCACAAGTTTGTATCCTGCCTTGTGCAATTCCTGCACTCAGATATAACCAGGAGAAAGACTTTACCTTTAAACCTGTTACCAGTTCACAAGTCTGTTTCCTGCCTTGTGCAATTCTTGCACTCAGCAATTCCCAGGAGAAAGACTTTACCTTTAAACCTGTTACCAGTTTGCAAGTTTGTTTCCTGCCTTGTGCAATTCCTGCACTCAGCAATTACCAGGAGAAATACTTTTACCTTTAAACCTGCTACCTGCTTACAAGTTGTTTTCTGCCTTGTGCTAATCTTACATTTTCAGTTATTACCAGGAGAAAGACTTTCCTTTTTAAATCTGCATCTCTGCTTACTAGTTTTGTTTATTTTCACTCCTGCTGTATGTGGTCTTAACATACCTGAGTAGCATATTTAAATATTCTGTAAGTATTTGCTTAAACAAAGTATTTTGTTGTTTAAATACATTTTGTTTTCATTTTCAATCAGTATGGCTTCTACTAATCTTCCTTTAAAGCAACTGTTCCAGACAATGAGGCTCTCACATGATATCCTGAGACAGAACATGACAGAATGTGAAAACCATAAAAGAGAGCCCTCTGGGATTATTGCTGTATTGGAATTAGTGTTAAAGTTTATTAAGGACATACTGATTAACTTCATGCAGCTGATGGAAATGTTATCTCTCCCAACCGAAACCTTGTCTAAAGTTTCCTCCCAAACAAGGAAAGGTTTTAAAGAACCCTTAACAGAAGAGGAGAAAAATCGGCGAAGACAACTTAACCTCTGTTTCTATTGTGGGGGAACTGGTCACCGCATCATAGGGTGTCCAGTAAGACCCCCTAGAAGATCAAGTCGAGATACAGCCAAGTTTAAAATGGACTCTGATGCTAAGGGAACAAATTATACTTCCACTAGCAAACTGAAAGATACCCCTGGAGAGGATCCAGCTACTGAGAATACATCTATTCTACAAACAACCGTTTCTAACACGCTTCAAGAAATGGTACCTGATTTGAAACAGATGGTCATTGGGAGTACAACTCCAACTACATCCATTACCCATACCACTGCGTCTGTTTCTGCATCAACCACATTGGGGAACTCTGCAAAAATACCTCCTGGAAATCCTGCACATTACCTTGTTTCTGCCCTGGTTGGAGATCCATCTAACAAAAGTCATCAGACATAAAAGTGACAAATCTTCCAGCTGAATCAGACCCTGACAAATCTAAAGTTCCACACCTCCCTGCACCACCTTCACCCAGCTACTCGTTGACTGAGAAAGAATTGGATGACATGGTTGAATTGGATATAAATGACACAGAAAATGAATTCCTGGACTCTGAAGGAGAGGTCATACCTTACCCGGAGGTACTCTACCCATCAGGCAGATAAGACCCAGATAACGAATTCCTTGACTCTGAAGGAGAGGTCTTTTCCTACCCGGAGGTACTCTGCCCATCAGCCAGTCCATTGCAAGCTGCTGGGTATAATCAGGAACCTCTAAATCAAAACTGTCTTGGTTTTTCAGCTCTTGTTATGCCTACAGGGATATCTTCTAACTGTCCCCAATCTCAGGCAGCTGTTCCAAGCGAAGAATCAATTCCATCTGATTGTATTAGGGCTTCAAATGGAACACTTGTTCGTAAATCTCACCTTCAGATATTTGAACAGGCTTTGAGCGCCCGGAGTGCGTTCTTTGGAGGGGGCATCTGTCATGAACCAAGCCTCCAGACTAAAAAGAAAAAGAAAAGGTCTGGTAGGCATTCTGCTAAGAAGGGCTGTGTGGGGGATTTGAACCTGTGGCTCTGTGGTTGCTATTTCTGTTTGCTTGTGTGTTGAGCCACAGCCAGTTCTAGTAATAGCAAGGAACTTAAAAGATCTGATAAAGAACTATTTGCCTTACTTGTTATTACACCTGTGCAACACACAGGTGTTCTCATTCTGGAATTAATCAGAACCAACCCTGTGCAAAACCTCCCTATTTACGGATGGCTTTTAGTCTGCATTTTTGTCTTCACATTGGATCTGTTTTGTCAAGTCAGAACCTGTTTCCTGTACTTCTTTGGAGAACGATTTCACCTTTGCACCTGTTTACAAGGTATTACCAGGAGAAAGACTTTACCTTTAAACCTGTTACCAGTTCACAAGTTTGTATCCTGCCTTGTGCAATTCCTGCACTCAGCTATAACCAGGAGAAAGACTTTACCTCTAAACCTGTTACCAGTTCACAAGTTTGTATCCTGCCTTGTGCAATTCCTGCACTCAGCTATAACCAGGAGAAAGACTTTACCTTTAAACCTGTTACCAGTTCACAAGTCTGTTTCCTGCCTTGTGCAATTCTTGCACTCAGCAATTCCCAGGAGAAAGACTTTACCTTTAAACCTGTTACCAGTTTGCAAGTTTGTTTCCTGCCTTGTGCAATTCCTGCACTCAGCAATTACCAGGAGAAATACTTTTACCTTTAAACCTGCTACCTGCTTACAAGTTGTTTTCTGCCTTGTGCTAATCTTACATTTTCAGTTATTACCAGGAGAAAGACTTTCCTTTTTAAATCTGCATCTCTGCTTACTAGTTTTGTTTATTTTCACTCCTGATGTATGTGGTCTTAACATACCTGAGTAGCATATGTAAATATTCTGTAAGTATTTGATAAACAAAGTATTTTGTTGTTTAAATAAATGTTGTTTTCATTTTCAATCAGTATGGCTTCTACTAATCTTCCTTTAAAGCAACTTTTCCAGACAATGAGGCTCTCACATGATATCCTGAGACAGAACATGACAGAGGCATAGTGTAATAATTTATAGGGAGAAGAACGCTGGGAGAGAACTGTCGACGTGTATCTTCAGATGACCGTTGTTAGTAAGGTGTAATGTGTATGTCAGTATATTCTACTGAAATTTTCTGTCTGGTCTGCTAGGGTTGTAGTGCCTCTCAAGGGAGGTCCAGAACGGGATTAGTTTCTCAGTCACTTCTATCTGTCTGGTGGCTTCTATAGGGCATGTGTCCTATTTAAGAATATCATGCTGAACCATTAGTTTTAGAGGTAAATAAGGCACTATGTGTAAAAGCAGATATATATCAGACGTCCTTGGCGTCATAGTACTGATTCCCTTTCAAGGCCACAGCTATCTATTACTATTGTGTCCCACTGTGTATTATTACAGTCAGTTGTGGTTCTGGATTCGGGGCTTTGGGGTGTGTGTCGCTTAATCTCAGAGAAGCTGAGAGATCTATGATATCTTTCATGGTGCCGGTCGAGAGTCTCGGGGTCTAAGTAGGGGGAGGTCAACCGGTACTTGACCCTCATTTGGTTGATTTGGTCTTCTAGGATACAACAAGTTGGTTGACAGTTTAACCAATAGTAACAATAACTAGTATTAGAAAGTGGGTTCAGTTTGCCCTGAATTTCGTAACTATTCAGGAGAGAAAGAAGAGGAATTAGAAATTTTTTTTTTGGGGTTTTTTTAACTCCCAACTAAACATGATTACTGTGGATAACTATTAAGTGCATAACGATATTGTATAGTAGTTAAGACATTATTACTAACAACTAGGTTTGGCTGTTATCAGTATTCAGTCTCTCCTTTGTCTAGTGAGGACACAGTCACATAATATACTATAGATACTTAGTTGAGTCCCATCTCCTTCTGTTCATCTCGGGCTCCTCCTGTAGTTGTGTGGGTATTTCCCACTGAAATGTCTCTAGTCTCTTGCCAAAAGACACAGCGGAGCTGTGGGCAGGTTCTCTATGTATTCTCTGTTGGGTGTGGGTCTCTGGGTTCCATAGATTTCCTTGAAGTTGAAGCAGATCTTTGCAGTAGCGGCCTCCATATTGGTGCTGATGCCCTTAGGCTACCACCTGTGGCAGGGCTGGAAGGGCGATCTTCTCGCGGGAGTAGCTCCCACTTCTGGAGCAGTTCACGGGCTTGTTGTGGGGTGGAAGCGTTGAATTGTTGACTGTCTCTTGTTATGAAAAGTCTCACTGGGAATCCCCATCTATATTAAAGGCCCTTATCTCTCAATATTCTGGTATATAGTTGGTAGTGTCTGCGAAGCTGAAGCGTGTGGGGTGAGAGATCTGGATAAATCTGCAAATCAGCATAATTGTCTGTCAGGACCTTGTCTCTAGCTAGGGCTCTGAGGATCTTTTCTCTAAATGTGTAATAGTGGAGCCTCGCTATTACATCTCTTGGTTGTCCATCTACTGACCTTGATTTAAGCACCCTGTGTACTCTATCAATAAGGGTTTTATTGCCTGTAGCGGGCCCCAGTATTGCCCCAAATAGGTCGTGTAGATATTTCTCTAGGTCTTGTTGTAGGGCCGACTCTGGAATTCCTTTAATACGTATATTGTTGCGGCGTGATCGATCCGCCAGCTTCAGTTCCAGGTCTGAGATTTGGCAGGCTAGGTTCTGTGAGTAGCTGAGGAGATTAAAGTGGTCTATTGTCAAATCTTCTTGTATGCGCTCTAGCGCTTCAGTCAGTTCTTCAATTATACCAATGTCTCTTTTCAAGTCAGAATGGGACCTATCAAATTTTTTCGACAGGGAGTCATGGTGAGAGGCCAATAGTGATTTAATAGAGCCCATCAAGTTGTTGGAGAGGTTATCTGCTGATTGCAGGTGAGAGATCCGTTGCGATAGAGTTGTGCCCGCCTGGCTGTCTGAGAGGCTTCCTGTGTCTGAACATTCATCTTCCGACAACTGTTCTTTTAGTTGTGATGTGGGGTTTATGCTTTCACTTATGGGCTTGTGACATTGTATTATAGGTACAGTCAATATGTTTTGTAATGGACCTGCTTGTTATCAGAGAGAACCTGCTTGTTTCAAATATGCTACTGGTAGGGCATGGACTGGCGGGGACACAGACTTTTAGATATTATTTACGTGTTGTGGCAGTCTGGTCTCTCTGGGAGAAAGAGGTGGCTCGGGTTTTGTTAAATCCAAACTCTCTAAGCCAGAACACCTCTTCTCTGAACTCTATCCTCTATGGGGGTGGCTTAATAGTGCTTTTGCCTTGCAAGACCCACAATGTCCCTCTGTGCTATTATGGTCTGTTGGTTGGTTAGTTAGACCCTGTACCCCAATCTCACTCTCCAAGGGACATGTCTCCTTTCAACGAAGTTGGATGGGGGAATGGGAATATGACCCACCTGTAGGGGCAGGTGGGAAATGGAGGAGAGCGGGCTCGGGGCTGCACAGGTGTGTCTCAATGGGCTGCGGGATACTGATGAGATGTCCTGCTGTATGTTCCCCTAATGTTATCAGCTGAGGCTATGCAGGCCAGGTGAGAGTAATTTGTCGCTGTATAGGTGGCTAAGGACCTGCTGCGTGTCAGACAGAGCAGTACCCTAGATGTTGTCAAATTTTATTAGACAAGAGGTTAAGAGATTGTTGGCAGGGTTAGGTGATAATTGAAGGCTTAAAAGTACCACACCGGATACCCACGTGAGGGTAGCTGCGTAGGGTGTGCTTCTATTCTTTTAGTGGCCCATTACAAAATGCAATCTCAATCTGGGGTCCAGGTGTCACTCCAGTGTAAAGGCGGATGAGCTACCGCCCTCTATAGGCTCAAGGTGCGTGGGTAAAGTGGTGGGCCCTCTCAGTGAGTGTTAATGGAAGGTTAAGGGAGCCTCTTTGCTGCAGACCACAATTCCCCGGATGCAGGGTTGTGTGCTAGGCTGGTATAGGAAGAAGTTGGCACATACAGCTGCTTGATATATTTATACTGAGGCCATTAGGAAATAAACAGTCTCATCAAGGTTTACGTGGGGGTGGTCACTGGTGAGATGTTGGGGGATGTGAATGTAAGGGGCTGAGGCCCAGGAACACAGCCTTAGCAAGTCAAGTCAGGGGGGCTCTTATCAGTGTGTTAATTTCACATGCGATATTTCTCACCCTGCTTCCAGCGAACCAGCGCAGCCTCTGAGTTTCCTCGCCTGCAGTGTTGTTTCTGTGCTCACCGGCCTCAGGAGGGATTAGTACTCAGGCGGGTTGCCAAGGAGCAGGTCAGACCTCCTTCGGTCCTAGATGTAGGTTAAGTTCTGCACCTGGAATTTCCTTGCCGATCAGGCCTTCAGCACAGCAGATGGAGACAAGATGGCGGCTGTTTGCGCCAATCCGCCTGGCTCCGATATCTCCCAGTCCTTCTGGCGATAGCAGCTAACGGCCTCGACAGGAGTGAAGAGTGCTTTCCAGTCAGTTCCATAATTGGCTCTAATAATCTGGAGGCAGATTTAGGTGCGTTTCGGGCATCGAAAGTCCCGTAGTCACAGGGCATTGGCCCGTAAGTTGTGTGAGGAGGTTGCTCCCTTGTTCTGTTCTCTGAACTTGTCGCTGCTGTAGGTGCTGCCACTCCAGAGCGGAGCCCCCACCCTCCGGAGTTGTCAGCAGGCACCCGCAGTGGAAATCCCTGTTGTAGGGTGCTGGATGCGGCCCTCAGCCCTGGCTTCAAGTTGATGTCTGGGAGTTAGGTGGGCCAGCTGTCCCGGTCTTTAGCGTAGCCAAGGTGCCAAAAAAAGAGGAAAAGAACTGTTGTCAAGGTGTAGGCTTATAGGTTCCAGCCATAAAAAGTAAAGAGCCAGCACTTTTTATAGGTTTTGTGAGGTAAATGGGTAAATTTGTTACGCAGCTCTCCTCTGCAAATTCCACTTGACTTGGCAGTTAACTCCGCCCCCCTAATTACTCTACTTTAATTTGCAAAACTATTACATCCCATACAAAATCCACACTTTATGCACCCTTTTGAATATAATTATAGGTTTATCATCCTTTATATCTCTCCACCCAGCAACTTTCTTTAAAATATCCCAATATTTATGGATCACCTGCACTATTTTCTTCCTAATTGGAAAGAGTCCACAGCTGCATTCATTACTTTTGGGAAATAAGAACCTGGCCACCAGGAGGAGGCAAAGACACCCCAGCCAAAGGCTTAAATACTCCTCCCACTTCCCTCATCCCCCAGTCATTCTTTGCCTTTCGTCCCAGGAGGTTGGCAGAGAAGTGTCAGAATTTGTTTTGTTTTTTATGGAGGGTACTACTCTTCGCAATGGGACAGAAGTTTTAAATAGCCCTATAAGCTTCTCAGTGAGAGCCTGGGTGAAAGTTAGAGTCCAGAGATGCAGGAAGAGTTCTCTTTTGCGACACCATCCCGACTCATATTAACATCTCCTACAGCAATCAGCGTTGACGAGTTTCGCAGACTACTTTTTCTCTCAAGTCCATGTCAGGAGCTATGCTACGACCTGTCACACTTGAAGGGACGTGTTCCTGTTCCACGGCATAGATTCTGGTAAGATCGTTTCATTTTTTATTACATAATGTTAACACAGAAGACAGGGTCACAGTGTGGCGCATTTTATCTTTATAGAATCAAGGGTTAATATCTCCTTAGGGGGATTATTGAACAGGGGGGAATAATAATCTTATGTGTATATTTGATTTTATGCTGCTTTATGTGTGAGATGTTAGGCTCATAGGCTGTTATGGAATATACAGGTTTCATTTTCACTTTGAGAGCCATGCAGCTTACAAGCTTGGCGCGATTAATTCCCTCTTTCCTGACTGGACAATCAGAGAGGAATCATAAATCTCTGTACTGTCTGGGTCATAGGAGATGGTGAGTGCCCCAGCCATTGGGTTATAAGGTTGCCGTTTTTTGAATAAAATAAGATGTTTTATTTCTCTAGTTCTCCGGTTATTGCACTAGCGATGGAGGATTCTGTTACTTTAGAGGGCACTCCCTCTATTCCTAAAGAGTAATTCCTGTTTATATGGTGAGGAGGCCCTAGTTCCCCCTTTCAATTATGTTCCATATGCCTTGATAATGTGATATCAAACATGTTTGATACCACGGAGCCATCCACCTCTGAGGAGTTGTCGTCCAGTGTGGTGTGTACCCTACATTGTTATCTCTATACACATGCAGTTTTTCCGTAGCATTGCGGATGCTCAATCAGGAGGGGGCTTTTTTCTTCTGTTAAGTGTGATCAGTCCACGGGTCATCATTACTTCTGGGATATTACTCCTCCCCAACAGGAAGTGCAAGAGGATTCACCCAGCAGAGCTGCATATAGCTCCTCCCCTCTACGTCACTCCCAGTCATTCTCTTGCACCCAACGACTAGATAGGATGTGTGAGAGGACTATGGTGATTATACTTAGTTTTATATCTTCAATCAAAAGTTTGTTATTTTAAAATAGCACCGGAGTGTGTTATTACCTCTCTGGCAGAGTTTGAAGAAGAATCTACCAGAGTTTTGCTATGATTTTAGCCGGAGTAGTTAAGATCATATTGCTGTTCTCGGCCATCTGAGGAGTGAGGTAAACTTCAGATCAGGGGACAGCGGGCAGATGAATCTGCATAGAGGTATGTAGCAGTTTTTATTTTCTGACAATGGAATTGATGAGAAAATCCTGCCATACCGATATAATGTCATGTATGTATACTTTACACTTCAGTATTCTGGGGAATGGTACTTCACTAGAATTACACTGTAAGAAATACATAAAGCTGTTTAATAACTAGAGATTATGTTTAACGTTTTTGCTGGAATGTAAAATCGTTTTCATTTGCTGAGGTACTGTGTGAATAAATGTTTGGGCACTATTTTTCCACTTGGCAGTTGCTTAATCTGTTTTTCTGACAGTTTCTGTTCTCCCTCACTGCTGTGTGTGAGGGGGAGGGGCCGTTTTTTGGCGCTTTTTCTATGCATCAAATATTTCAGTCAGCAACTCATTGTATTCCCTGCATGATCCGGTTCATCTCTACAGAGCTCAGGGGTCTTCAAAACTTATTTTGAGGGAGGTAATTTCTCTCAGCAGAGCTGTGAGAATTATAGTTTGACTGAGATAAAAAACGTTTATTCTGTAATTTGTTTCCTGCTTTCAGAATTTGTTATCTTTGCTAATGGGATTAAACCTTTGCTAAAGTTGTGTTGTTTACAAGGATTGAGGCTATAACTGTTTCAATTTATTAATTTTCAACTGTCATAGATCTTCTGTGCTTCTTAAAGGCACAGTACATTTTAATATTATTCTAATTGAATTGTATTTCCAAGTTGCAAGTTTATTTGCTAGTGTGTTAAACATGTCTGATTCAGAGGATGATACCTGTGTCATTTGTTGCAATGCCAAAGTGGAGCCCAATAGAAATTTATGTACTAACTGTATTGATGCTACTTTAAATAAAAGTCAATCTGTACAAATTGAACAAATTTCACCAAACAACGAGGGGAGAGTTATGCCGACTAACTCGCCTCACGTGTCAGTACCTAGATCTCCCGCTCAGAGGGAGGTGCATGATATTGTAGCGCCGAGTACATCTGGGCGGCCATTACAAATCACATTACAGGATATGGCTACTGTTATGACTGAGGTTTTGGCTAAATTACCAGAACTAAGAGGTAAGCGTGATCACTCTGGGGTGAGAACAGAGTGCGCTGATAATATTAGGGCCATGTCAGACACTGCGTCACAGGTGGCAGAACATGAGGACGGAGAACTTCATTCTGTGGGTGACGGTTCTGATCCAAACAGACTGGATTCAGATATTTTCAAATTTTAAATTTAAACTGGAAAACCTCCGTGTATTACTAGGGGAGGTGTTAGCGGCTCTGAATGATTGTAACACAGTTGCAATACCAGAGAAAATGTGTAGGTTGGATAAATATTTTGCGGTACCGACGAGTACTGAGGTTTTTCCTATACCTAAGAGACTTACTGAAATTGTTACTAAGGAGTGGGATAGACCCGGTGTGCCGTTCTCACCCCCTCCGATATTTAGAAAAATGTTTCCAATAGACGCCACCACAAGGGACTTATGGCAAACGGTCCCTAAGGTGGAGGGAGCAGTTTCTACCTTAGCTAAGCGTACCACTATCCCGGTGGAGGATAGCTGTGCTTTTTCAGATCCAATGGATAAAAAGTTAGAGGGTTACCTTAAGAAAATGTTTGTTCAACAAGGTTTTATATTGCAACCCCTTGCATGCATTGCGCCGATCACGGCTGCAGCGGCATTCTGGATTGAGTCTCTGGAAGAGAACATTGGTTCAGCTACTCTGGACGACATTACGGACAGGCTTAGAGTCCTTAAACTAGCTAATTCATTCATTTCGGAGGCCGTAGTACATCTTACTAAACTTACGGCGAAGAATTCAGGATTCGCCATTCAGGCACGCAGGGCGCTGTGGCTAAAATCCTGGTCAGCTGATGTTACTTCTAAGTCTAAATTGCTTAATATACCTTTCAAAGGGCAGACCTTATTCGGGCCCGGGTTGAAAGAGATTATCGCTGACATTACAGGAGGTAAAGGCCATGCCCTGCCTCAGGACAAAGCCAAAGCCAAGACTAGACAGTCTAATTTTCGTTCCTTTCGTAATTTCAAAGCAGGAGCAGCATCAACTTCCTCTGCACCAAAACAGGAAGGAGCTGTTGCTCGCTACAGACAAGGCTGGAAACCTAACCAGTCCTGGAACAAGGGCAAGCAGACTAGGAAACCTGCTGCTGCCCCTAAAACAGCATGAATTGAGGGCCCCCGATCCGGGATCGGATCTAGTGGGGGGCAGACTTTCTCTCTTCGCCCAGGCTTGGGCAAGCGATGTTCAGGATCCCTGGGCGCTAGAGATAATATCTCAGGGATACCTTCTGGACTTCAAATACTCTCCTCCAAGAGAGAGATTTCATCTGTCAAGATTGTCAACAATCCAGACAAAGAAAGAGGCGTTTCTACGCTGCGTACAAGAGCTCTTGTTAATGGGAGTAATCCATCCTGTTCCACGATCGGAACAGGGACAGGGGTTTTACTCAAATCTGTTTGTGGTTCCCAAAAAAGAGGGAACTTTCAGACCAATCCTGGACTTAAAGATCCTAAACAAATTCCTAAGAGTTCCATCGTTCAAGATGGAGACTATTCGGACAATTTTACCTATGATCCAAGAGGGTCAATACATGACCACTGTAGATTTAAAAGATGCTTACCTTCACATACCGATTCACAAAGATCATTATCGGTACCTAAGGTTTGCCTTCCTAGACAGGCATTACCAGTTTGTGGCTCTTCCATTCGGATTGGCTACAGCTCCAAGAATCTTCACAAAGGTTCTGGGTGCTCTTCTGGCGGTACTAAGACCGCGGGGAATCTCGGTAGCTCCATACCTAGACGACATTCTGATACAAGCTTCAAGCTTTCAAACTGCCAAGTCTCATACAGAGTTAGTGCTGGCATTTCTAAGGTCACATGGATGGAAGGTGAACGAAAAGAAAAGTTCACTCGTTCCACTCACAAGAGTTCCCTTCCTGGGGACTCTTATAGATTCTGTAGAAATGAAGATTTACCTGACAGAGGACAGGCTAACAAGACTTCAAAGTGCTTGCCGCACCCTTCATTCCATTCAACACCCGTCAGTGGCTCAATGCATGGAGGTAATCGGCTTAATGGTAGCGGCAATGGACATAGTACCCTTTGCACGCTTACACCTCAGACCACTGCAACTGTGCATGCTAAGTCAGTGGAATGGGGATTACTCAGACTTATCCCCTTCTCTGAATCTGGATCAAGAGACCAGAAATTCTCTTCTATGGTGGCTTTCTCGGCCACATCTGTCCAGGGGGATGCCATTCAGCAGACCAGACTGGACAATTGTAACAACAGACGCCAGCCTTCTAGGTTGGGGTGCCGTCTGGAATTCTCTGAAGGCTCAGGGACAATGGAGTCAGGAGGAGAGTCTCCTGCCAATAAACATTCTGGAATTGAGAGCAGTTCTCAATGCCCTCCTGGCTTGGCCCCAGTTGACAACTCGGGGGTTCATCAGGTTTCAGTCGGACAACATCACGACTGTAGCTTACATCAACCATCAGGGAGGGACAAGAAGCTCCCTAGCTATGATTGAAGTATCAAAGATAATTTGCTGGGCAGAGTCTCACTCTTGCCACCTGTCAGCAATCCACATCCCGGGAGTGGAGAACTGGGAGGCGGATTTCTTAAGTCGTCAGACTTTTCATCCGGGGGAGTGGGAACTTCATCCGGAGGTCTTTGCCCAAATACTTCGACGTTGGGGCAAACCAGAGATAGATCTCATGGCGTCTCGACAGAACGCCAAGCTTCCTCGTTACGGGTCCAGATCCAGGGATCCAGGAGCAGTCCTGATAGATGCTCTGACAGCACCTTGGGACTTCAGGATGGCTTACGTGTTTCCACCCTTCCCGTTGCTTCCTCGATTGATTGCCAGAATCAAACAAGAGAGAGCATCAGTGATTCTATTAGCACCTGCGTGGCCACGCAGGACTTGGTATGCAGACCTGGTGGACATGTCATCCTGTCCACCTTGGTCTCTACCTCTGAAACAGGACCTTCTGATACAGGGTCCCTTCAAACATCAAAATCTAACTTCTCTGAAGCTGACTGCTTGGAAATTGAACGCTTGATTTTATCAAGACGTGGATTTTCTGAGTCAGTTATTGATACCTTAATACAGGCTAGGAAACCTGTTACCAGAAAGATTTACCATAAGATATGGCGTAAATACCTATATTGGTGTGAATCCAAAGGTTACTCTTGGAGTAAGGTTAGGATTCCTAGGATATTGTCTTTTCTACAAGAAGGTTTAGAAAAGGGTTTATCTGCTAGTTCATTAAAGGGACAGATCTCAGCTCTGTCCATTCTGTTACACAAACGTCTGTCAGAAGTTCCTGACGTCCAGGCTTTTTGTCAGGCTTTGGCCAGAATTAAGCCTGTGTTTAAAACTGTTGCTCCACCATGGAGTTTAAACCTTGTTCTTAATGTTTTACAGGGCGTTCCGTTTGAACCCCTTCATTCCATTGATATAAAGTTGTTATCTTGGAAAGTTCTATTTTTAATGGCTATTTCCTCGGCTCGAAGAGTCTCTGAATTATCAGCCTTACATTGTGATTCTCCTTATTTGATTTTTCATTCGGATAAGGTAGTCCTGCGTACTAAACCTGGGTTCTTACCTAAGGTAGTTACTAACAGGAATATCAATCAAGAGATTGTTGTTCCTTCTTTATGCCCAAATCCTTCTTCAAAGAAGGAACATCTACTGCACAACCTGGATGTAGTCCGTGCTCTAAAATTTTACTTACAGGCAACTAAGGAATTTCGACAAACGTCTTCTCTGTTTGTCATTTACTCTGGGCAGAGGAGAGGTCAAAAAGCTTCCGCTACCTCTCTTTCTTTTTGGCTTCGTAGCATAATTCGTTTAGCTTATGAGACTGCTGGACAGCAGCCTCCTGAAAGAATTACAGCTCATTCTACTAGAGCTGTGGCTTCCACTTGGGCCTTCAAGAATGAGGCCTCTGTTGAACAGATTTGCAAGGCTGCAACTTGGTCTTCGCTTCATACTTTTTCCAAATTTTACAAATTTGACACTTTTGCTTCATCAGAGGCTATTTTTGGGAGAAAGGTTCTTCAGGCAGTGGTTCCTTCTGTATAAAGAGCCTGCCTATCCCTCCCGTCATCCGTGTACTTTTGCTTTGGTATTGGTATCCCAGAAGTAATGATGACCCGTGGACTGATCACACTTAACAGAAGAAAACATAATTTATGCTTACCTGATAAATTCCTTTCTTCTGTAGTGTGATCAGTCCACGGCCCGCCCTGTTTTTAAGGCAGGTAAATATTTTTTAATTTATACTCCAGTCACCACTTCACCCTTGGCTTTTCCTTTCTCGTTGGTCCTTGGTCGAATGACTGGGAGTGACGTAGAGGGGAGGAGCTATATGCAGCTCTGCTGGGTGAATCCTCTTGCACTTCCTGTTGGGGAGGAGTAATATCCCAGAAGTAATGATGACCCGTGGACTGATCACACTACAGAAGAAAGGAATTTATCAGGTAAGCATAAATTATGTTTTTTTGCTCCAGACGTTACTGCGCAGTTCAGATGGTGGTGTCTGCGGCCTTAATGCTTTACCCCTCCCTGCTAAGCGCAAGCGAAGGGTTCAATATTGCACTCCTTCCCAGAGTACATCCAATAATTTTTTTGATTTAACTGATAGGGTTATCCGAGGAGGAGGTTCTTTCTGAGACTTCAGAGTATGAACTTTCTGGGTCGGAGTCTGCTGTCTCTCAACCTCCAGCTGCGGAGGAACCAGACTTTAGTTTTATGAATTTGCGCTTCTTCTAAAGGAAGTTTTTGGCGAATTCAGGGGTTCCAGGTCATATTGCCTGATGAACCTTTATTTCTTAAATTTAAATAGTTTGAGGACAGGGTGGTGCCTTCCCTTCCCTGCGCCTGTTGTCCCGGGTTTTCCACCTTGGACTGTACAGTTCCCTGCGGGTGCGACTGTCCCTGAGTGTTGTGCCCTTTCGTTACAGAATTGCGCACCTTCGCGTGTTACTCAGACATGTTTTTTTCAGTTATTGAATGACCCTATCCTTATCGGATACGGGAATACTCAGTCTGCTCTTCGAATTTTTGCACCTCATTAGACATGTGGGGATGATGTAATCTCCTGATTGTCCATGTATTGAGATCTTTTACAGTTTTTTTTTTGGAAGATCAGGGCTCTGTTTGACTGGTCCTGCAGTAGGCCTGTTTCTTTTTGGACGTTAACCTACAGGTTGCCTTGTATTTTATTTCTTTCATGTAATTAGCAAGAGTCCATGAGCTAGTGACGTATGGGATATACATTCCTACCAGGAGGGGCAAAGTTTCCCAAACCTTAAAATGCCTATAAATACACCCCTCACCACACCCACAATTCAGTTTTACAAACTTTGCCTCCGATGGAGGTGGTGAAGTAAGTTTGTGCTAGATTCTACGTTGATATGCGCTCCGCAGCAAGTTGGAGCCCGGTTTTCCTCTCAGCGTGCAGTGAATGTCAGAGGGATGTGAGGAGAGTATTGCCTATTTGAATGCAGTGATCTCCTTCTACGGGGTCTATTTCATAGGTTCTCTGTTATCGGTCGTAGAGATTCATCTCTTACCTCCCTTTTCAGATCGACAATATACTCTTATATATACCATTACCTCTGCTGATTCTCGTTTCAGTACTGGTTTGGCTATCTGCTATATGTAGATGAGTGTCCTGGGGTAAGTAAGTCTTATTTTCTGTGACACTCCTAGCTATGGTTGGGCACTTTGTTTATAAAGTTCTAAATATATGTATTCAAACATTTATTTGCCTTGACTCAGAATGTTCAACTTTCCTTATTTTCAGACAGTCAGTTTCATATTTGGGATAATGCATTTTAATTTAACATTTTTCTTACCTTAAAATTTGACTTTTTCCCTGTGGGCTGTTAGGCTCGCGGGGGCTGAAAATGCTTCATTTTATTGCGTCATTCTTGGCGCGGACTTTTTTGGCGCAAAAATTCTATTTTCGTTTCCGGCGTCATACGTGTCGCCTGAAGTTGCGTCATTTTTTGACGTTATTTTGCGCCAAAAATGTCGGCGTTCCGGATGTGGCGTCATTTTTGGCGCCAAAAGCATTTAAGCGCCAAATAATGTGGGCGTCTTTTTTGGCGCTAAAAAATATGGGCGTCATTTTTTGTCTCCACATTATTTAAGTCTCATTATTTATTGCTTCTGGTTGCTAGAAGCTTGTTCACTGGCATTTTTTTCCCATTCCTGAAACTGTCATTTAAGGAATTTGATCAATTTTGCTTTATATGTTGTTTTTTTCTTTTACATATTGCAAGATGTTCCACGTTGCAACTGAGTCAGAAGATACTTCAGGAAAATCACTGCACAGTGCTGGAGCTACCAAGCTAAGTGTATCTGCTATAAACTTTTGGTATCTGTTTCTCCAGCTGTTATTTGTATTGCATGTCATGTCAAACTTATTAATGCAGATAAAATTTCCTTTAGTACTGTTACATTACCTGTTGCTGTTCCGTCAACATCTAATTTTCAGAGTGTTCCTGATAACATAGAGATTTTATTTTTTAAATCCATTAAGAAGGCTATGTCTGTTATTTCTCCTTCTAGTATACATAAAAGTCTTTTAAAACTTCTCTTTTCTCCAACATAGGTGTGTCCGGTCCACGGCGTCATCCTTACTTGTGGGATATTCTCTTCCCCAACAGGAAATGGCAAAGAGCCCAGCAAAGCTGGTCACATGATCCCTCCTAGGCTCCGCCTACCCCAGTCATTCTCTTTGCCGTTGTACAGGCAACATCTCCACGGAGATGGCTTAGAGTTTTTTAGTGTTTAACTGTAGTTTTTATTATTCAATCAAGAGTTTGTTATTTTAAAATAGTGCTGGTATGTACTATTTACTCAGAAACAGAAAAGAGATGAAGATTTCTGTTTGTATGAGGAAAATGATTTTAGCAACCGTCACTAAAATCCATGGCTGTTCCACACAGGACTGTTGAGAGCAATTAACTTCAGTTGGGGGAACAGTGAGCAGTCTCTTGCTGCTTGAGGTATGACACATTCTAACAAGACGATGTAATGCTGGAAGCTGTCATTTTCCCTATGGGATCCGGTAAGCCATGTTTATAAAGATCGTAAATAAGGGCTTCACAAGGGCTTATTAAGACTGTAGACTTTTTCTGGGCTAAATCGATTCATTATTGACACATATTTAGCCTTGAGGAATCATTTTATCTGGGTATTTTGATATAATAATATCGGCAGGCACTGTTTTAGACTCCTTATTATTTAGGGGCTTTCCCAAATCATAGGCAGAGCCTCATTTTCGCGCCGGTGTTGCGCACTTGTTTTTGAGAGGCATGACATGCAGTCGCATGTGAGAGGAGCTCTGATACTTAGAAAATACTTTCTGAAGGCGTCATTTGGTATCGTATTCCCCTTTGGGCTTGGTTGGGTCTCAGCAAAGCAGATACCAGGGACTGTAAAGGGGTTAAAGTTAAAAACGGCTCCGGTTCCGTTATTTTAAGGGTTAAAGCTTCCAAATTTGGTGTGCAATACTTTTAAGGCTTTAAGACACTGTGGTGAAAATTTGGTGAATTTTGAACAATTCCTTCATGTTTTTTCGCAATTGCAGTAATAAAGTGTGTTCAGT